>NW_021680500.1:116921-128675 GCF_001412515.2 Diachasma alloeum | reverse complement strand
AACAGCCTTTTTTTCTTCCCTTAATTTCAATTAGGAGGGGAGAGACAAATTTTTAATTCGCGGGCGAATGGTGAAAAGTCAGTGTGCACCGAGAAGAAAATTATTTTTCTCAATGGCCCATGACTTTTGTCGTAGTTTGTATTTTTTTGTTACAGAGATTAAGGGATGCAACGGGAATCGATTGGTGGGGAATTTAATTCTCCATCACACCGTCTGAGATTCATTCCTTAATATTAATTAGCCAGCAAATGAATCACCTGAAAAACATTAAGAACATGTTGAGGACGAGGAGGGCATAAATTCTCCTTCGAAACTATCCCTGTGACAGCGGGACTGCTATTACTGCCGAGTTACCGAAATAGCAAACTCGGTGAGATACCGAAATCGACCGCGTCGCCTTCTCTGCCATGGGGTCGCACTAGCCTCACGCTGGGGTCGGCCAAACCCCCGGATCTGAGCCTCTACTTNTGATGGGAAATTTATGCCCTCCTCATCGTCAACATGTTCTCAATGTTTTTCAGGTGATTTATTTGCTGGCTAATTAATATTAAGGAATGAAACCCAGACGGTGTGATGGANTCTTTGCTTCTCCATAAGCGCTTGCAATCTCCCCTATAATCTCTGCTGCCAACGCTACTGGTAACAGCCGGAAAAAAGGGAAGAAGAGAGAGAAAGAGAGAGAAACAGACATTATGTTCGTTGCTAACTTTGACGAACAAATCTAACGCTGAGAGAAAATAAAACATTAAAATATTACATTATGATGGTTGCTATGGCGGATATTTTTATTTATTATTGATTTATCGAGAAAGTAAAAATANAAAAGTCATGGGCCAGTGAGAAAAATAATTTTCTTTCCGGCGCACACTGACTTTTCACCATTCGCTTGCGAATTAAAAATTCACTCCTTCCCTCCTAATTGAGATTACGGGATGAAAAAAGGGCAGTTCGACGGAGNAATATTATACGCAACAGCATCGGTCTATGACGTCACACTGGTAAAACGTCAACTTGGCCGATACGCTGTCGCGTATCTTAATACACAACCTATAACATATTTACTAAAAGATTATCAGCAGAACGATATCAGTGGTTGCTTTTATGAACACGAGCTTGCTTCAGTTACATACCCTGATGTATACCTTATTGAAAAAATCATAAGGAAGAAAGGGAAGAAAGTCTTAGTGAAATGGTTGGGATTTAGCGATGCGCATAATATTTGGGAAAATGAAAGTGATTTGTAAAGAATAATGAATAAATAAATCTGAGTTTCCATTATTAAAATGTAACGTGACATTTTCGCATGGGGGTTAAAAATGCCTATTACCTTCGCCCTTCTTCCCCTTGATCTAGTTAAACTCAAAAATGCGAAAATCTACGGGCGCCAGGTAATTTTTAGCCGGAATTACCAAACCGGAAGAGTCTACAAAATTAATTCCAACTAATTCAAAAACCTCAAAAATTTACTTAAAAAAGGAGAAAACTAGATTTCTGGGGAAAGGTAACGGTCCTTGGTTTGCTCAGTGTGCTAGGTTGTGGAGAGAGGGGTGCATTTCAGGTGGAGATGGGTATTGGGTGGTCAACACTGCAAAAAAGAAGAAATCGACATCGTCCTTACGTGTTTCACTATTGAAATTTGTAAAAATTGTTAATTTACATGATGTTCTCTTCGCATGGATCTCACCAAAAAAAAAAGGATTCATAACAAGAACTGATTAAATGACAAATAATGATTTGAAAATAATACTTTAAAGTTTACTATATAGTCCGAAAATAATACTTCGATTAACTCGGCCATAGGTGAGGTCATCAAATCCCTCACACAGTAATATAAAAAAAATTATCGATTAATCCCGAAATACTCGAGAATGTCGAGAAATGAAGGGAAAGGTATCCGAGTCCCCGTGAGAGTGAGAGAGTGAGAAAATGAACTCACCAGTTCACGCATAGTGTACGGCGGAAGGAAATAAAAATTAGCTAAAACTAAACTCGCCGTAGCGGAAAATCGGTAAAGTCAATTTTCAAAAAACCAAAGCCAACTAGCTCGGGAAGGTCTAGCGAAGCCCATGAAACCAAAATTATAATTTTGGGATCATTGGGAGCCACTCCGGATTAATTTACATCCGGAGGAAAATTTAAACGACGGAGCACTTACGGGAAGCGAGAGCCACCACTCGTAGACGCGTCAGCGGGGTGCCGCGAGGGGGAAAACTCTACGCAATTTTTACGTAGGATGAAATGGAGATACTCCTCGCCCTAGGGGCGAGGGAAAAGGAAATAACCTAAGTCGAAAATCGTCAAATTTCGACTGGGAAAATACGCAGGAATTTCCCTACCTCCCAAACACACTAGTAGTAAGAGGGCATTATTGGCGAATTTCGCACGCTCCCTCCCCCCCTTTTTCCGGGAAGTGCCCGTGCACGTTCCCCCCTCCCCCCTCGGCGGCATGCCTTTGAAGAGGTCGTCGGCGCGCTGGGGGGCCCCTGGGGTGCAGGGCCTCAAAGTTGGGGTCCAAGGGTCACAGGAAGTGGGTGGTGGGTGGAAAATGGCCGCCAGATAGAAAATGAGTGGCGGGTGGAAAGTGGGTGGTAAGTGGCTGGTGGTAATAAGAAATGACTACATGACGCTCAATTTATAGGATTACATAAATTATTTATTCAGAAATTATTCTTATTGTCTACGATACATAATTTTCTTAATTGTAAAGGATGATAATGATGAGGATGATGATTATTATTATTATTATTATTATTATTATTATTATTATTATTATTAATCAATTAATGAAGGTACATAATTTTTTTAGTGGAACGCTGATTACAATGTAAAATACCTTTGCCAGATAAGCTCTGAAAAGGTTTACTTAAATTTTTACGATTACAATTTCGGTTTTGAGTAATTTTTTTAAAAATTTTCATAACAATGCGATCGTTACGTTTTGTGTCTGAAGAAAAGAGTTTATGAAAGGATTGTAAAGACCGATCACTGAACAACCAGTGAAGCACAGTAATGCAGTACTGGCCACAAACATCAGACGATATATCTTGGAGTCTTTTCTGGCTCCATTCATATACATGGCAATTTCGCTTAAGACGCTGAGCGATTCTTGTGTCGAAGGGCGGCATTCCGAAGCTGTCGAAATAGATTCCTCGTCCATTTGAACCGAGGTAAACGGCAACCCAGTGGCTTCCTGCTTGGTTGTGGTTATCGGTGTTGATGATGATGGCACAGGGCCGGGACCATGTCCAGGGGACACGGTCAGCAGGGTAGACGCCTCCAATTGATGCATCGGTATGGGGTAGTATCTTCAGGAGCTCAAGTGTATTCATAAGACGATGGTACACAGGACAATAGTCGTGGCGTTGTGACCCGGGTAGAAAAGTTTTGTGGTGTGACACCTGCTCGGTTGTTTGGACGCAACTAACGTAATTATGTGGTAAACCTCTATTAAATAGTTTAGTATTCTTTTTCAACCACTGTAGTCGACAATAACTTGTCTTGTTGAGTCAATTTCCAACAAATTATCGTATTCAGCATATAGCAGACAATTTACATTTTGCTCTGTTGCTTTGTTGAATCGTACTTCAATACGAACACTCCCACTCTTTACGAGATTCCAATGACCGGCAGAACTTGCAGATAAATCGGGAGTCAGGTCAAAGGCGAATAAACAAAAGCCGTCGGAATATGCTAGACGAGAAATGTTATTTCCATGGTCACTAAAATGCGTTCCAGTCCCCGCAAATAAAGTATTAAAAGCTTCCACATCTAGACACCCGTCAGAGGTAAAACTCGGTTGCAGGGGTTTCGTAGGTACTTGGCGTCCATCGACATTCAGGCATAAAAAGTTGATTCCAAAATTCTGGAAGTTGAAGGGATTCTTCTTCCTCGCTCCATTGAAACTGGCATTGTCAACAAATCCAAGTATAATTCCTTTAGGCAGTTGCCCTAAAATTGCGTTATCTTTCGTCTCTCCCATAATTCCATTATGCAGAACAAAAGATTTAACCTCAACACGGGTCAAGGGATATTTTGCAGTTGTCTTTGCAAGCGTTTTAGCGTGAGCTATCAATATTTCAGGGCTGAGTTTCACGCATCGAACAATTAAAGAGGCCTCCACAATATTTACTTTATAATTAAGTGTAGTATCGTCCATGAGACAATATTCATCCTTTGCGCGGATAAGACGAACACGTAGCTCTACACCGTTCATCAAAAATTTATCTTGATTGAAAACGTCACAATGCAAATGTCCCAGCAGATCAAACGGTCTTCCACCTTTCGTAAATACTTGTCGAGAGATTAGGCCTTTATTTTTTTTCACATCAGCGCCCACAACTGCAGCGGTATCCATAGCGCCAGAGGTATCAGTTGACCATAGAGCCATTCCGAGATGCGAGGACTTGGCATCTTCTCCATAGTTCAGCAATGTTTCAATATATGCTCTATAGGCGTAGAGGTTATTTGGCGGCGTAACAACTTTTTGATTGAAATATACATCCACTTGGTTGAACATTGAATGCAAAAAATTATTCACAGGACCGACGGAATCCTCAACAGCAGCAGTGCCATCGGGTCTCAAAATTTTCGCTCGAATTTTTATCATAGTGTGTGCCAAATCAATGTATTCTTCTCCATGGCCTGGTACGATGAATTCGATTGGGGCGTCGTCCGATAAAGTAGACACAGGATTATAATAAACAAATTGAGAATTTTCAATACTCGTCTGCGTCGGGGGTATAGTGAACAGATCGAGCTCCGATTTCACGCACTCGGAAGAGTGTGAATGTAGAAACGACATGATGATTAGTTGAAAATATCGTATAAATCGCGAGTCTTCCTCTTGGATTTATTTTTTTTCACTTTTTTTCCTTTTTTCTTATTTTTTGGAATATTTCTCTTCTTTTTATTCTTCCTCGTTTTGGATGTCTTGGCAGACCCGCGTCCAGTGAGCTTATGAGATGCGAGGCGTTTACGCTTTCTTTTATATCCTGATCCACGCATCATGGACCCAATTTTTTCCTGTGCCTTCCTTTTCAATTTTAATCCCGACTCCGCTAGCCGATCCTCCAGCGCCACCTTTAAGGGTTTTCCGTTTGTCACTACATCGCCTACAACGTTAATTCCCGCGTTGAGAGCTTCTTTACCGACTGCTCGAGCTGCACTACCGAGGAAGGGCAGAATTCGACGAAAGAGGCCCCCGAGGAAAGCCCCAATTCCATGGCCCCGTTGATATGGGCTTCCAACATAGACCCGTCCGAAATTATTGTATCTCTCCACTGACCCTCCACCAGCCTGGTTCGCGTAATATGCAATGTAAGGACTCATTTTGCTCGTTAATCAATTCTCTTGAAATGAAGTGTCACGTTCAAGGGTCCGTACTCGAATGGTATCATTTCACCACGATTGCACCTTATATCTATTTCAATTGTGCGAAATGAGTATCTCATCAACGGAATATAATGAGGATTTGAAAAAGTAGCACAGTGTGTGGCTCCATATGTATAACCAGAAGCATTGAATGGTACCACTCGTAAAAGAGATGACTGCACATCACCTGTTACATAGGGTACACAAAGGTCACTATAGATGAACAAGCTTTCAGGTAAACCCCTGGCCAGACTGGCAGGTAGATATCCCTCACAATACGGCTTTGCGTTTGTGAAACTGTGCACGCGCCTCTCAAACCCCAACATATCAGCCAATTTATCCGAAAAGTCTAATGCGTGTACCGTGCTACTGCATGTTTTGGAGGTGCAATGTCTTCCAATTTTCACAAAGCCTTGTTGGGTAGAATACTCAAATTTTATATGATCCTTCAAGGGTGCAAAGTTATTCATGAAACCTACGAGATCGGTCAGGTCCTTGAAAACCGCAGTAGGTAGAAAAAATGTTTGTGGTAGATTTGCCTTGCCCTTATTGTCTTTTCCGCTACTAACAAAGTTGATGGAGGCATCTTTCCTATCACGTATATGTAAAAAATTACAAGGAAACTGTATTTCACTCAGGCCCACAACCCATTCTCCTTCCAACTCAACTTGTTTCGGGAGTAATGTTGTATATTTTGATGCTGTATTATCAGGATGATAGTCCATGCTGCTGTTGCTTGGGAGTACCATATAAAATTCGTTCCTCTTCATTTTTTTCCAATGACGTGCAGCTCTGACGCAGGTATCCACGAATCAAATTTATCAGGATATCCCTCCCAATGAACAAGAATTTGTTTATTTTTTCCTTTTCCTTTAGAGCGTATGACACGTTCAACTACGAATTCATCCTTGTCCGTTTGTTTATTGACAAGCACCAACTCTGGCTCGTAAAAAAATCCTTCAATTTGTTCATCAGCTAAATCTTTCAGCTCGTATATTGGTAATGATTGTTTGAGGACTGCTTTCGTTATTTGGAATATTTCTTTACTCCAATTAGTCTCATATCCTTTCTCAAAGATGCCTTTCGCTCGACTGATGCGCACATAGTCCCCAACTTTGTATTTAAAGGTTTCTTTACGAGATTTCTCCGACTTGTACCGATTTTGTATATTACGCCATGCATATGGAGCATTATCGATATTAACAGTCGCAGGTGCCATTTTTATTGATGAATGTCTCGAGTTGTTATAAGAGTCGACAATTTGTTCCAACACATCCATATATTTATATGTTCGACTATGTGTAAAGTAACGCCACATGCGCTCCTTCAGTGTCCGATTGAAACGTTCCACGATTGCGGCTTTTATGTCAGGATTACGCGCAACACGAAATTGAATTTTTTTATCAGAGAAAAATTTTTGGACACTGCTAGCCATAAATTCTTTTCCCTTGTCAGTTTGTATACAAACAGGCACACGACCACCGCTCCTTCTCATTATACGTTTAAAGCCCTCGAGTACCTGCGGTGCCGACTTGTCCTTCAATGGTTCAACCCAGGCAAACTTGCTTAAAACGTCAATGACCACAAGTAAATATGAAATCCCATCATTGTATGTCTTTAGTGATCTCAACTCAACCAAATCAGCCTCCCATACATCATCAATGTTTGTCACTGTATAATGTAACCGTGGAAATTTACGTCTGATGGGTCTATGGAGAGTATAAGTATTCTGTGCGTTTAGCCAATTTTTTATTTTATTTTTTTCAATTTCATTCTTATATTTTGTGAGAATATTTCGTGCTCCCGTATAAGCCACAGGCTCTGGAGGATGAAAATAGGCCCCCGATAGTTTCTCTTCTTCTAAAATTGAAGCCATGATGAAAGTCCTGAGGTCTTCTTTTCTTTTTTGCCGTATGGAGAAAAAACTCGCACTCTTCTCTTCAAATTCCAACGAGTACGGTGCACGAGCGAGCTGCGGGGTGTACCACCCTCCTCTTCAAAGCTTTCGTCCTCCGAAATCTCAGGCTGTACTTTGGGCCTACTAGAGGGTATTTGCGGTACACGATGAAATTTAGGGTTACCCATAAACTCGCGAGGTGTATTTATACTATGGAGATACACGGCAAAATGTTCCCAGCCTTTAGCTTGACAAGTTTTACGGGCTCTGACCACATCTTGAATTAAATCGACAATATTCACGCCATCAAGTGATTGACCATTCAAAGTCACTTGTCCCCTTGCATCCCACTTGAGTTTTCTTCCAGTGTCTACTCTATCGATGTATTCCAAAATACCCAAGGCTTTTCTTTGGAAGGTCGCAGGTATAGTCGCTACAATAGCTTTTGGATCGTATCGTTCGCTAGACCCCGTCTCGTCGGGGGTCTCCGTTTCTTGCACAGGTACTTTACTCTGCTGTGTATAAAACAAATAGCGTCTCAAAACGTCATTATACAATTTCCATTTCTCATGATCATCCTTGGGTGTTTTTGCATTCAAAATTTCCAATAATTGAGCATCCAATCGACTTGTATTAGTGCCAGGGGTTTGAGCCGATGGTTGAATCTCTTTAGCCAGCTCCGTTAGAACGTGATGAACGTCATGTGTAGAATTTTTCTTCAATTTTTCCACACTGTCTTCCGGCACAAGTATCATTTTTCGTGCATGTTCCATGATTATACAACAGCTGAAATGATTGCGCTAATGAGAGGCCCCAATAACATGGGCAGGAATGCGCCGCCTTTCTGATTGAGAATTTTTTTCTTGCTGGATAAACTCTGTCTTTTGTCTGCCAACTTTCTCAAGATTTTTTTATGTTTACACAATTTCGATTTTTCACAATTTTTCAATGGAATATTCCCATGTAATAAATTCAGAGCACACTCGCAAATACAACGAATCAAATCTTTATTGGCGTGTTGTATTAATGCTCGTCGTAGTCTCGGTGGGGCGTGGATCAGTGCGTGTAATAAGGCTGTATTTTTTTCTCCGAGCGACTTGCGAACACAGCCGCTTCCAGAGCGACTTGTCTTTGCCATTACACACGAACGACTGGTACACCACGTGATGAGCCTCCCCCTTTTATATTGTTTTCCTTTCGTGGAACATAAACATAGTGATAGGGGTCGCTGGGGAATACACTGGTACGGAATCTGCAGTTTTCAGGAGTCGACTGTTTTAAATCAAGCAGCAAATATCCATGAGCCTGCGATGTCGCATCGAAATATGCCTCTTGTAAAAATTTTGGATCCTCAGGATATATCTGACGAGCCAAATGGGCAATTTGTGCACGATCTCGAGGATTTTTGAATACGACAATATAATTTGTATTCAATGAAATATCTCGCTGTCCTTTTCCTTGGTGGAATAAATTTTGAGATATAAACATAACACTGAGATTTTTGTGATGACTGCCTTTTGTGAATAAGTCGACTATTGCACCATTCGATGATTCACGCATCAAGTCGTCCACAACAACCAATTTTGGTTTATTATCATCAAAATCTCCGGATCTTGGTAAACCCTCTCGAAATTCGACAAAATTTTTGTCATAATCCGAATATCCATTCTGCCACTCAGCATAATAGAAAATCACTTTTTCAATCGGTGTATGACACATTTCATTAATTTCTTTCAAAAATCTTTTAACAAAATATGTTTTCCCACAACCTGTGGGTCCACAAATTATGGCAGTGAAGGGATGTTTCCACCTTGTATCCATGTTGCCGTCTGATTAAGCATTGTAAAAAAACTCGTCATTTTATACACTTGTATAAGACATTCAAACAGTAGTATGTATTTCAAAACGGCAGGGGGGTGTCGTAAGGCCCAAGCGTTTGACCTGCTAAGGGAGGCTATTACCTCATTGGTCAAGGACAATACGCGTAGGCGTGAACAGGTAAAATACTGGAGATATACACTTGTCCCCCCTATGGCCAATAGTAGGGCACTGACTTTTTCCAATATAGGCTGATTTTTTTCTCACTTAGCCACAGTTTCCTAAAAGGTGTTCGGAATGACGGACCCAAATGATTTACCAGGGCCTAGTGGTGCTTCTAGAGGAAATACCCCACCTCTGGAGTGCGATTTTGATTGGATAAATAATTTTAATCTGGACTTATTGAGCGATTTTGAAATTGAAGATAATTTTGAAGTGGATTTATTCGAGAGTTTTAGCCCCGAGTTTTTTGATGTTCAATATGGTGGTGGTAAAGAAGTGATCAATGATCCGGAGGCGCTCAAAGCCATTGAAGACTTCACTCTAGATTTACTAGATCAACACAATGGTGAGTATCGCATTATATGTTAATAATGATGAATATTTTTTTCTAAAAATATTCTTACCATTGAAAATAAATTCAATTCCAGATGTTCAATTTGGCCGAAATGAAGAGGACTCACCCTCAGCTCTGAGAACAATACGAAGGTCACGCCAGAGGCTCCCTCGTTTCAAACTCGACACACATGTGATCGAGTTTAGAATTAACCCCTCAAGTACGGGGTCCATACCACATATAGACCCGCCAGCCTGTCCTATCGGCCGGGGTCCCTATGTCATATAGACCCTTTCTGCGAATGGTAAAAAATCGTTTCCTCTGGTCCTATTGAAGATATCGGAATTCTGAGAAATATTCTATGAACTGCATAAAATTCCCTACACAATGCAACTTGATTTTTTTTCCAAGGTATTTTCAATATTATTTTTAAATATATAAACATTACGGATCGGAATTCGATGTTCATTGCATCCAAACCTCTCGTTTATCGAGAAAATTTTTATTGAAAATTCTGAAATTTTCACCAGGTACACTCTGAAGGTTCCTCTATCGAATAGCGCAAACGAAATTTTGATTTGATAAATAATTGATTTGTTATTAATAAATTTCCAACAACGGATGATCTCGGCAACTATTTGTACGATCAGATCGAAACTGGTCTCAAAAATTCCGGAAAAATATGAATAGGATAATTCTGTTATTAAACAGAGAAAAAATATTGTCAATTGAGTAAAAAACGACTAATAAATGAAAAGCAATTGTACGCTCCGCCTCAACAGCAGAGTGTGGGTCGCGGTGCGTGTGTGTGCCTGTCTGTGTACCTCGTGGCACAGCCGCGTGCCAAGAGAGTCGCTACAGTGAGCCCGTACCTTCCATGTTCTCTCTGTGTTTACGTTCTTATTTATATAAAAATGGCTAGAAAAGTGCGTGATACTGACGAAATACAAAGACTTCTAGAAAGATCAGAGCTCCAGGATTCTGATTCAGATAACGGTTATGCCGACAGCAGTGATGAACCGGACTCCAGCGAGGTAATTGATGAAAATCGTACTGATGGCATACTTGGGGTTTTTTTCTTCTTTTTTATCGCATACGTTTGGGTTTATCTCAATTTTCCGGTGTTTTTTTCCTGTATGCTCAATGGTAAAGGGTTCTTTTTTTCCCTTGGCATGAACTTTGCTTAGGATGAGCATGAAGAAGATGTGGCGACACTTTCTAAAGACTGGAGAATAGCCGATGAACATCAGTTTCATTGGACGTCGATGAATGATTATGACGGGAAGAAAGAACATTTCAAAGGGCATCTCGGACCTCAAGGGGAGGCAAAAACTGCTAAAAGTATTCTAGAAACTTTTGAATTTTGTTTTTCACGTGACCTGATGACTCTAATTGTCCAGGAGACAAATAAATATGCTCAACAGACCGTGGCAAAAAAAATGCATTATTGAATAAGGTTTTCAAGAGTCATCAAAAAGAGTGGAAATCTGTGACCGAAGAAGAATTGTATGTAATTTTGGCGGTTTTTATGTTAATGGGAATCATCCAGAAACCTTCAATAAAAATGTATTTTTCTACGAGGAGGCTGGTATCCACCCCAATCTTCAATGATATCATTTCAAGAGATAGGTTTGAAGAAATCTGTCGCCATTTACATTTCGTGGATAATGCTACACTGTCAACGTACAAAGGGCCACCTCCACTCTTCAAAATTCATCCCATTTTAAATCATCTGGAAGAAAAATTCAGTGCTCTGTATCTTCCAGACCAAAACATCGCTATCGACGAGTCGTTGTCATTGTGGAAAGGACGCCTTTCCTTCAAACAATATTTACCACTGAAAGCTGCTAAATTTGGGATCAAAATTTATGAATTGTGTGAGTCTGAGACAGGATATCTGTGGAAGTTCATTGTATACCTTGGTAAAGATACGGAAATGGAGTCTGAGCTTGCGACTGTAGATACACCAAAGACGTCAGCTATCGTTCTGAAGCTCGTCCAACCATTGTTAGGTCAAGGGCACATCCTCTGGATGGATAATTTTTATAATTGTCCACTTTTGGCTTTTTATTTGAAGTTCCATCAGACAGACTGTGTGGGTACGCTTCGTATA
>NW_021680500.1:112136-115005 GCF_001412515.2 Diachasma alloeum | reverse complement strand
TGAGTCTGAGACAGGATATCTGTGGAAGTTCATTGTATACCTTGGTAAAGATACGGAAATGGAGTCTGAGCTTGCGACTGTAGATACACCAAAGACGTCAGCTATCGTTCTGAAGCTCGTCCAACCATTGTTAGGTCAAGGGCACATCCTCTGGATGGATAATTTTTATAATTGTCCACTTTTGGCTTTTTATTTGAAGTTCCATCAGACAGACTGTGTGGGTACGCTTCGTATAAATAGAAAGCATATTCCGGCAGTCGTAAGTGAAAAGAAACTGAAGAAGGGGGAGATTATTGCTCGCCACGATGGTGATATCACTGTTATGAAATGGTACGACAAGAAGAATGTTACAATGATTTCAACTTTCCATGATGCTTCAATGGATGTTGTCACTAAGAGAGGAAAGGAGAAAGAGAAGCCAAAGTGTATTTTAGAGTACAATAAGTATATGGGTGGAGTTGATCTTCATGACCAGTTGATGCAGCCATTTCTTCTAGAGCGTAAGAAATCTAATAAATGGTACATAAAACTGTTCAAAAGATTTTTGAATTCGTCAGTTGTCAATGCCTACATTATTTACCAGAAAAGAACAGGGACGAATGTTGGTCAATTAGACTTCAGGACAGAGCTCATCAATGAGATTCTGATAAAGTACAATGCTGGGAGGGGTCAGACAAATCGTCCGGATCCAACAGATTTGAGACGACTCAGTGGACGACATTTCATCAGGAAAATCCCCAAGACTCATATAGAGAAGACACTTCAAAGAAGATGTATCGTCTGTACTAAGCATGGCCGTAAAAAGACCTCAGTGTACTGGTGTGAAGAGTGTAATATTGGTCTCTGTGTAGATGGGTGTTTCGAAGCTTATCACACCAAAGAATATTATTGATAGAGACTTGTATAAATGATTTAGTAGTGATGTGACCAAGTATAATGAGTCGAATTGAAGATTTTGGTTTATCTGCTGTTTATCTCGGAAATTGATAATCTCAGGGGAAAATCTCAAAAGACCTTTTTTGTAGATGGGAAAGTTTAGAACAAAAAATGTTTTTTGATATTTTTTCCTAAAGTCACTGATCACTTAGATAATACAATTTTTAACAACATGTGAGAAATCGACTCGTCCCAGTTCACACCCTCATCACTATTGACATCAAAGCATAATACTTCGTACTTGTGGATTGTGATACTAAGTGAAAATATGTAACAGATGATAAGTTGATTTATGGTTCAAGTAGTTTGTAAAAAGAAAAATTGCAATGTGGTGGAATGTTAATAATTTAAGGAAAGATAACCAAATTATTCAATAAGTTGAATAGGATATCTTTGTTAATCACATGCTTATTACAGTTATGAGTCCTTCTAAGGGAAAATATCTACAGAGCTTTCTTGTAGATACATGAATGAGCAACAAAAAGTGTCTTTTGATATTTTTTCCTGAAGTCACTGATTACCGGGATAATCAAATTTTTAGGGAGATGTGAAATTTCAGCGGAATACTTTGTACTTGTGACTTGTGATACTGAGTAAAAATATGAAACAGAGTTTAAATTTGTTTATGGTTCGAGTATTAGTAGGAAATATATTTCAAATATTGTGAAATAGAAAATATAAGTCAACCAAAGACTAATGCCGGCACATCTGTCTATGCATAATACGGTACGGCCCTGAGCCACGTCGGTACAACTGACAGCGAATACGCTCAGCGCACAGGCCACGCCTCGAAAATACCAATAAATTGAAAATTTTATTATAAAATAATTGAGAGGTGCAAATTATTTCTTTTTAGAACCCTATAATGTATTATTTTTGTTTCAATTTTTAGGCTTGAACTGATTGTTCCTTTGCAAACGGTGTCCGAGTTACCCGTTTTTTACATGAATAATTATAATAAATAAACTATCAGTCTGATTGATTTCATAACAACGAATATAAATTCACTAAAGATGTAACTACTTGTTTGATTCTTCTCATATCGTTAAACACATTTTTGATAATTATTATCACGGGTTGAAGAAATTTTGTTTCCGAAAAACATGAAAAACCCGGTTTTTCCGATAATACAGCGTTGTAACTTGAAAAATCACTCACTGAAAAAATTGAAAGTCTCATAACGTTTTCGTGAAGGCTCAAGATCTTTATTAAATTTTAGATTATAATTTTCTGATCATCGGTGTAGAAGTTATCGCGTATTGAACAGCGAACTCGAGTTGACGGAAGGCTGCCGGCCGATGAGGATACACCGCGCGGTATGGACCCCGTACTTGAGGGGTTAACCCTGTGCCTGAAGGTCGCAATCCGACCGAGTGGGTGGAAGAAGCTTTTCGAGAGGTCTACAATAATATCATAGAAGCCGGTGGCCGCGGAATGAATCGAATGTGCGTCACATTCAATTTTGCAAATATGCAAAGAGACAACGCATGGATAAGCCCAAGTGCGATTAATGGATACGAGTTTCAAGATTTGTGTAATCTTGTGAGCTCTATTGTACAGAGCGCCAATGGTTTCGACTGTGCGGACACATTTTGGATAAAACTCCATGTGGCTGAAGCCCCTCCAGGACAAGGAGACTTTTTTTGAAAAGGGAATGAAAAGAGGACTGAGTAGAAAATGTGTTCTTCAAATTTCAAATGAAGATGGCTTGTGTTTAGCCCGATCACTTGTTGTGGCCAGAGTATACGCAAAGAAATTGAAGGCCAGAGCTGACAAGGGCGAAATACACGAGATGTGGCAATCCATTCAACAATCCAAGGGTAAAATGCAGCGTGAGGAAGCCGAGCAACTGACCCGCGAGGCAGGGGTCGTTGTACCTGCCGATGGCTGTGGTTTAGAGGAAATTATACAATATCAAAGATATTTGGCACGT
>NW_021680500.1:110124-111396 GCF_001412515.2 Diachasma alloeum | reverse complement strand
ACAAGAGGCTTCCGATTGGCCGGCAGAATGCATAGATGATGAATCCAAGGATAGATATATAACGGAATATGAGGCCAGAGAGGGAATAAAACTCGACAAGGATAAAATTTAAAAAAATGTTGGATTGAGAGCAGTAGCAAAACTTTGTTTAAACTGTCTCTGGGGTAAATTTGGGGAAAGAGAAAATTTAACGAAAAAGGCAATTATTCGGACATATGAGGAGTTTGCTAACATAATGTTCAATCCTGAAATCGAAGTGACAGGGCTTGTCCCTGTCGATAACGACACTCTCTTCATGTCCTGGAAACATTTAAACGAAGCTGCGGAACTGTCTACCAAAGCCAACGTTGTTATTGCGGCTTATACAACAGCTCACGCACGTCTCAAATTATATTCTTATTTAGAAAAACAGCAAGAACGCGTTTTATATTATGATACAGACTCGGTTATTTACGTGAGCGATGGAACTAACGAGTTACCACTGGGGAATTGTCTCTGGCGGTCCAAAATTTTATACTTATCGCGTGAAGAAACCGGATGGAAACATCGCAGAAGTTAGTAAAATAAAAGGCGTTAGGCTAAATTACGACACGCGTGAACAGATTCATTACGACTCGATTCGTGCCCTCGTTGTCGATCAGGTAGAGCCTTACCAGATCAACTACAAGGGTATACGACGGACAATGTACCATGACGTCATCACGAAACCCGAGAGCAAGATTATCCGCGCGACGGGCCCAAAACGAAGGCTTGATAATGGCGCTGCAACCCTCTCCTACGGATATAAGACAAAACGACGCGCGCTTCAACCCGACGATTGAAAAACTAAAACGAATGAAAGATACTTTTGATTTTTTTAAGCTAGTGTATAGGGATTAGATTATGGATTAGAGTAATTTTTTGTAGAAGTAAACTAAATTTAAGTTTTAATACCAGAAGTAAGTTTTTTTCGTAGATATAAGCTACATGTAAGTTTTCAATCTCATTTTTTTAGATTTAAGCGAATTTTATATTCTTTTAGATGATAATTAGATGTAAGTTTTTTAAAGGAAGTTTTTTGTAAATGTAAATTTTTCTTTTCAAAATAAAAGAGAAAATGTCAACTTTTTTTGTTTTTTTTTAATCCTTATGCTAAACGGAAGTAAATTTTTCAAGGTTTGTTTTCCAAATAAAGAAAAAGAAGCATATATCGTGTTTTTATTCAAAAAACCTAACTCTACAAATACATTTCTTAAAATTGAAAACTCAATGCAAATGAATTACAATTGTTTT
>NW_021680500.1:108564-110099 GCF_001412515.2 Diachasma alloeum | reverse complement strand
GGGGGGGGGCACCTCACGCCCACTGCTCGAGGTCCCAGTTGTCCGTACTGCGATTGAGATGATAGGAGCCCACCGAACAGGTTGTGGAGGTCTTATAAATCCTCGATGGGAGATTCTACAGAGCTGGTCGCATGCATCTGAAAATTTAAAAAACGAGTGAAATTTGTTTGACAAAAAATCTACGGAAAATGCGACGAATAAGTTTTTCATGAAAAAAATCCAGCACGGAAAATTTCTGCGGGAGAGAAAGCGAGAACAAATTTCTATCATAAAAAATTTATTTCACAAAAAATTTCGACACTGAAAAATTAAATTAAATTTAAAATTTAAAACACTAAATCGAAAAAAAAACGAGACGAAACCCGAATGGAAAATACATGCAAACTCAATAAGAGACGTTTAAAAACCGAAAAAAATGCACGCATTTTGGAAAGAATTCAACTCAAAATTTGAGGCTGAAAGATTGGATGACACCGGAACAGAAAAATTTGAAAACGAAAAAATCTAACACGGAAAATTTCAACGATAGAAAACGCGAGCAAAAATTTCTTTCACAAAATATTTCTATCAAAAACAATTTCGACGATGAAAAATTGGACGAAAACCGGAATAGAAAAATTCAAAAATGAAAAAATGAGACGAAAACTGAATGGAAAATACATGTAAACTCCATAAGAGACGTTTAAAAAACGAAAAAAATGCAAACATTTTGGAAAAAATTGAACTAAAAAGTTGACGCTGAAAATTTTTAAACAAAAAAAATTTCTTTCTCACAAAAAATGCAGGAGAATCGGACTCTAGAAAATTACCCAGAAAATTATGAATGAGAAAACGATGTGAACATTCTTTTTTATACAAAAAACCGAACAAGAATCTTCACAAAAAATATCACTCAAAATATAAATAAAAACTTACCATCCGGTAGGTTCTCTCCATTTCAGTGATGACTGACCCAACCATTTTCAAACTTTTGTTCTTTTTGTCGAAATGAAAAATCACAGCACTGTACGAAAAACGGTGGAAACTCGTCACTGAAGACTATCCTGAAGAATATGAAGTTGTGAGTATGTCTTCCAAAGATCTCGCAGTTTATATATCTCGAATTGTTTATTCTCTTCCTCTTTATTTTTCTTTTTTCGCCACGATCATTCGTTTTTTCGGCGGTATGTACTTTTCATCCTCTGTGTATTTATCAACATATACACGTATGCGTTTCTGATGAGATCTAGGCTTTCGTTTTTCCCTGAAATTCTCACCTGGTGACCGACCTGCGAAATATTTATCGAACAGTTCGACGTCGTGATCTCTCCAAATTTTATTCATTTTTATTGTCCTAAATATATTTTCACGAATGACTGACAAAAAATAAATCCAAGTCACTCGAATTGAAAAAAAATTCACAGCGGTCGGGGCAATATGATAGGAGTGCGGGTAGCATGATAGAGGTGGGGGGTAATATACATCATATGAAATCCATGGTAGTGGGGGGTCATGTGTGACGCCGACGCCGCAGCACTCCCTACGGTGGGGGTAGT
>NW_021680500.1:55385-108364 GCF_001412515.2 Diachasma alloeum | reverse complement strand
CCTCAAAATAAAAGAGAGAGAGAGAGAGAGAGAGAGAGAGAGAGAACGTATTGTCCACTCTTTGCGTCATTCATGGTTGCAATCCTTTGTTATCCCTTAAAAAAAAAAATTCGAAAGCGTAATGTCTCTCCGGAATCTCAAGGACAGTGGCTCCAATGTCCTGGAGAGCGACATCCGGCCCCTTGCCGACGCCTCCTCCACGGTTGGACCACCAGCAGAGGGGCCCGACTCCCGACACCCGTCCGATATATACTGTCCGACAATTTTTCTATTTATCCGCCAGCCCTTTTCCACCAACGTTCCACCCACCACCCCTTTTCCACCCACCACCCACTTACCACCCACTTTCCACCCGCCACTCATTTTCTATCTGGCGGCCATTTTCCACCCACCACCCACTTCCTGTGACCCTCGGACCCCATCTTTGAGGCCCTGCACCCCAGGGGGCCCCCCAGCGCGCCGACGACCTCTTCAAAGGCATGCCGCCGAGGGGGGAGGGGGGAACGTGCACGTGCACTTCCCGGAAAAAGGGGAGAGGGAGCGTGGGAAATTCGCCAATAATGCCCTCTTACTACTCACACTCACTGAATCCGAAAATCATCTCAAAAGATGACCGGGATAATCCGGAAGGCGCGAGGATTCTTTACCGACCCGATTTGGGTGGAATCGCCGATCCAAAAATCGGAAGGACACGCGGATAAAAATCCGGGATAAGGGATAATGCCCAAAAAAGATGCCAAATCAGAACGACTAAATGCGACAAAAGGGGTGATCAACCACTGCACGTGGCTGAGGGCCACGCGAGGGATACCGCCATAGGGGGGAAACGACGCCATCCGAATGGCGAAATGAAATGGCTCGAAATTAGGGAAAAAATTCCAGAAAACTCACTGTCTTTCCATGTTTAATGGTCCTTTTCCCTTTTCGGACCATCCTGGATCCTTACAGCTTCTCCGAAAGGCACAATAATCCGAATGGAACAATTACGTTGTGCGAGCACACACAGAAATTCACACGTGACGAATAGTTGATGACGGTCAACGCGGAACTGATTTCGGAGGTCAGTGCTGCGACACACCGGGCCCGCGGGACTTCCGACCAACCGAGCTGCGCTCTGATTGGTGGAGATGCTTTCTCCTCAGAGATGTAAGCCTCGAGGGAGCCACCGAATTAATTCGGGGAGATCAAAAGCGTAGCTATCCAACAATCTAAATTAATATTTTCTAACATTTTAATTCAACAAAGCTCAGCTAATAAATGATTTAAACGAACTGAACCGAACTGATGGGCGTTCGGATAATTACTATGGGCTTTCGGCATCTCCCACGGATCGGTTCTCCGGGATTCACGGGGTTAAAAGCCCGATATTCCTAACTAATTCTCCTAATTTTTCCGAAAACTCTAAAGCAACCTAGGTATTCACGGGATACAAGGGTTGCAATTGTTCCCTGTGACCTTCCACCGAAAAACTAAAACGTAACTAATTAACCACCGTAAAATCCCCTATAATATGGAGCGCCGGTATTTCAGCCGGACCTAATCGATTTCCCGTAAGATTAACAATAGGATGGATCCCATAAAGAAACCGGATGACTCGATATGTTGGTCCTTCTTCGCGATGACTTTACGGGCCCTCAAAAACGCATAATTAAAAGATCTTGCCAAAAAAAATAATACTCTACACCCAATTCCAAAATTCCAAAACTCTAAAAATTCACCACGCCATGGCGGGAACTCTAAACCCAAAATTCTCCACCGGAGGGGAAAATACTAGACTTAACATTCTCCGTCGAAATGGGAAAAACTAAGCTCAAACTCCTCCATCGAAATGGGAAGCTCTAGACTCAACTCCATTCAAAATGGGTCGACTTCAACTCAAAAACTCCACCGAAGTGGAAACCTTTAAAAGTCCAAAAATCTCCACCAGAGTGGGAAATATAAATCTCTTTCTCACCCTAATTATTTATCCACGGATTGGCTTTTCCTGTCGTGAGGGAAGTTGTTTTCAAGTCTCGGTGGTGTTTCTAACGAACATCCCCACATGTTCGTTACAAAACATAATAATTCTTTATTTTTCTCCATATACCCACGGTACAGTATCAGTTGTGTTAAGTAAAATCATACGTTTATCATCACATCAATTTAAGGCGAATTTTTCTTCGACTATCGTCTGGACTGCATGTTTTTTTCTTTGATTTAAATATTGCGTTTTGACTAAATTTTCATGATGAAAGAGAAAATTTATGTAATCTTCATTCGTAATCGTTTTGAGTGTAATACCTTGGATTCCTTTTGCACGCTTCTTTTCTTGACCATCCATTACAACCATATACAACTTGGCGCGGATCCAATCTATTCTGTGATAATTTTACCGTTGCACTCATCTTTCATGCCTCTGGATGGTCGATGAATTACCTGATGATATCAGGCAAAAATAGCAGTTATAAATATCCAAAACAAAACCGACTGTAATGGTTAGGTGGGTGAGGTGTTGCTCCGGCGGACATCCAAGCTAAGCAGCGTTGAACTGGGTTAGTACTTGGATGGGTGACCACTTAGAAGCACCTCGCTCGCACAAAAATTACGGGCGGGGTAGGCACGATATAGCGGCCTAGTGTCTCCATCTAGCCAGTGTGACAGATGGATACATTAGGGCACTGCACAATCGGCCGGTTGTGCGACTGGGGTTTTACATGGTTTCCCATGCAGTCCTAGCTCGAATGGGGCACAGCTAAGAGTAAGACGGCCATGATACCGCAGATAATAATGAGAGGAAAAGTAAAGGAGGGGAGGCAGGCTAGAGGAGGGATTTCAAATCGAGAACTACTTCGATAAAACCAATGAAATAGAAAAATTAAAATAAAATAAAATATCCAAAACAATAATGAACATTGTTTCTTGTGGTCCATTATGGCGGCTCTCGATCCAGTTAAGATAAATCCCTGTCGAACGTCATCATATCCTCAGTTTAGTACTGAATTACATTATGATGGTATTGAATTTCCATTCTTACTAAAAGACATTGGGAGATTTGAGAAAATGAATAAGCTCTGCATCAATATCTATGGAATCGAGCGCCAAGACAATCATAGTGAGGTGGTACCAATTTATCTGAGTAAAGAATCATCCACCATATCTACTATACATCTATTAGTCATTCAAAAGGATTGAAGGATGAATGGAGATAATGACCAGCCGATTTTTCACTTTACGTATATTAAGACGCTTTCAAATCCATTGAGTAAACAAATTTCGAAAAGTGGACACTTTACATGGATATGTGATAGATGTCTATCACACTTCCGACTTCATAAAACCTACGTGAATCACAAAATAGACTGTGAGGCTATGAATAAATGGAAAATGATTCTACCCACAGAGGGAAATAACATTTTACAATTTAAGAACCATAGATTCAAAGAATTTGTACCGTTTGTCATTTATGCTGATTTGGAATGTATTTTGAAATCGACGAATGAGGATAGCGCTTCAGAGAACATACACATTCCACAAAGTGTCGCTTATTACCTACACTGTAGTTATGATGATTCCCTATCAGAGTATAATATTAGACGGAGTCCAGATTGCATTGAATGGTTCATCGAACAACTCAAGAGAATAGCTCACATGGTCGATGGGAAATTGAAAGGAAATATGCCAATGGAAGAACTTAATGATACGTAGATACGAGATTATAATACAGCTGAATATTGCCATATCTGTCAGGGTATGTTTACTCCAAATGCTATCAAACATTGCGATCATTGCCATTTCACATCGCACATCCAGGATGTAATATTAACTATCAAATATCACATGACATACCTGTTGTCTTCCATAATATGTCTGGATATGACGCACACTTTCTGATAAGAGCCATTGCTGATAACTTTAAGGGTGGAGTAAATTTACTTCCGATAAATAAAGAGTGGTACATTGCTTTCAGTAAATCTGTTCCAGGCACAAAGACGAATTTAAGATTTATAGATCCTTTTAAATTTATGGCAAGTAGTCTCGAACAACTAGCATCGTATGTGAGCGATCTTGACAAAGCAATTACCCGCAAATCATGTGATTCTATTGAAAGATTCCAATTAGTTGTGAAAAAAGGAATTTTTACCTATGAATATGTTGATAGTTGGAGAAAATTGATGATGGAAAGTTACCGATGAAGCACGAGTTTTACTCCAAGTTGAGCAATGAACATATTTCAGATGAAGATTATGAGCATGCTCAAACGATTTGGAAAGTTTTCAATATCAAAACATTGGGAGAATATTCGGACTTATATCTCAAGACTGACGTACTACTCTTAGCAGATGTTTTTGAAAACTTCCGTAGAAGCTGTTTTTCCACAAACCAATTAGATCCGTTACATAGTTATACAGCGCCAGGGTTTTCTTTCGATCCCATGCTCAAATATACAAAAGTTGAACCTGAACTTTTAAAAGATGTTGATATGCATCTGTTTATTGAGAAAGGCATTTGCGGCGGGGTTGCTCAATGTAGCAATCGGTTTGGTAAAGCAAATAATAGGTTGTGACGGCACTAACCAACGTGAACCACAAAACTTGAAATATGAACCGTAGACTTATCCATAACTCGATGCGAAACTCAAAACAGCCGGAGTGTTATCACCTTCGGCCTTTGCTCCTCGATGTCCCCATGAAAATCCTCGAAAACCGAATAAACGAAAAAAAACGGAAAAACGAGAAAATGTTGTCGGGCGCCAGCTGACTTTTGTTCCAGCGGTGTCAACGAAGCGCATTAAAGAGAACCATACGAAAACTTTGCCATAATCGGGGAAACCAAGGGAGAGGTTACGGAATTAGCTCGACTAGTTCGGAGGTATTCGTAGAGCGGGGTAGGATCGGTCGCTCTGTCTTAGGAACGATGAATTCAACAAAATGCACCGAAAAATCAAAAGGAAGAATCAGAAAGTTAATTGAATGGGAGATGAGAGAATTACTTTAAAGGTACTCTGGGATTTATTCAATTTCTCTATAATATTTCAACTCAGGTGGAATTTCTATTCTTCACAAATAAAATACATTAACTTCGATTAACTTCAACCAAATTAAATTCAATTAAATTCCCGAGAGTGAGAGTACGTGGATTGACCTTGAGAGAGAGGTTATCGCGAAGGGAAATGGGGGATCCGAAGAATGCAAGCCAACGATCTCTCCGCATCGTCCAGAGACTGGAGTACTGGAGGATCCGAAGGCTATATTAATTCCGATGCGATGATCTCGGCGAATCTCCTCAGAATAATAAATGACAATTAATGGGCGAGGGACTCCAATATGCAAATGTCACTTAAGAGTGCCATTTTGCCCCATATTCGAGTCCGTCCTCCATCAAGGGCGTCGTGGCGTCACAGGAAAATTTCTGGAGCTCGCGAGCTTCAATCTCGTGATTTTCGGGGTCTCGTCTTCCAAGAAATCTTAAATTAATAAATTGAAACCTTGGGGGAACTTTACTGAGCTAAAAGAGCACTCATTTGAGGCTTCAATTCACTCTGGAAAGAGGGAAAAACCGCCATGTGCACGACAGCGTCACCCACGACACGTGAGGAGCAGGTGTGCACTTGTAGGCCTGTTTTATCCACTTTTTCCCACTAAAATTGGCACTGGACATTCCCCATACGTTTCCGCGGGTTCCAGTGAACTAATTATGCACTCAGAAGGTGCATTAATTGTTCACAAGATCTCATGATGAACGGAGAGGGCACAATGGCAGGGCATGGACCATGTGCGGCCTTTTATTGTGTCTCACTGTCCATTATCACTATCACTGGAGAGTCACTGGGGTTTTTATCATTGGGGTCTAGGAAGCCGAACGAGGGTTTTATGCACTCACTGGTACATTTTTCCTCTCGCTCGGAGGGGTTTTGGTGGTTGGGAATGCATCTCGGTGTCACTCGTGTGAACGCCGATGCACTTTTCCCGGAGGTTATCACTGAGCACACTGGGAATAAATACACTTCTCTCCTCGGGAGAGAGTGCACATGGTGAATAAAAATGTACTTACCATGTTCCTCGTGTGGGCCCTCGGCGATGGTCTCCACCAACTCTCTCAATCGTTGCGGATGTTCTCGGGGATGTCGTCGCAATGGCTGCTCGGGTCCAACTCTGTCGTATACTGCGTTTAACCGGCGGATGTTCTCAGCTGGGTGGTGCGACTGGCACGCCGCCTAGCTGCCGCTGGGGCGGGCTCATGTAAACGAGCACGCGGGGATTTCGATTCGAATGGGTTTTAGACTTATTTAGGCATTTCGCCGTTAATTATATTTTTTATGAATAAACCCAAGGAGTTTGTATCCATAATGCCTGAACGATAGTTATCTGCAGGTTCGGAAAGGGGGAATTAAGGCAGTTGTTCGTCTTTTCTTCTTGCGAATGCACTTCACACCTGAGTGCACTTTTTCGCTGCTGTCACTCTCCCGGGAGTCATCCTGGAGTCATCGTGAACGAATCTAAATAGAGAATAGCCCATGGCGATCCATGCAGACGAGTGGGCTATGCTCATCCACATAGCCTTCGAGCTGCACTGGTGAATCCAATGACTCCACGAAGCGCCTTAGACAGGGAGCGTGAGTGTTTCACCTCAACCTCTGTGATCAGCAGCCGGCACTCAACGAGATCAGCGAGATCTCACCGGGAAGCTCGGTGTATCGGCCCTGAACCGCGGTGGATCGTCGTCCCTCTCAGGATCCGCAAGATTTCAAAATACAAAAATATAACTAGGAAAATACAATTACTGTACATTTTCCCTCAACGGTTAAACCGAAAATTTATCCCCTAAAATCCGAAATAAACCAGAAAGATAACTGAAACTAAAAGAGAATAAAAACTTTAATATTACTTGAAGCGGAGATTTTACTTTTTACTCGTTTTTAATGTGTATCGACACGTGAATTTAATTATTTATTGAAATCGAACGTTGTTTTCCCCCGCGAGGCCCTTCCTGATGTTCTTGGGGACCGGTTTCTACCAGCTGGAGCTAAAAGGGGTGTTGCATCGCCCTTCGGTAGGGGTGCTAACTTTTTGGGGTTAAAGGAATCGCGACTCTCTCTCGAAAAAGCTCAAAATAATTTCACACTTACCTACTCACTCTTACGCTTTACTTAATTCTACGGCGAGGTTGTGCAGGTTTGTGTGCAGGTGGCGGAATTCTCGAAAATTCCGTCACAAGGTACATGGGTGATAGCTTTGATCCGGATTCAGAGGAAACGTATATTATGTATTTTGATGTCAATAATTCATATGGAGCGGCCATGTATCAATATCTACCCTATGGTGGATTTGAATGGGAACACAATCTATCAACTGATATAGCTAACATTCCAGATGACTCCCTCACTGGGTATATTTTCGAAGTTGATTTGGAATATCCGAAAGAACTTCATGAATTGCATAAAGATTTATCTCTCTGCCCGGAGCATTTTAAAGCTCCAGGGAATAAAACATCTAAACTAATGATCACATTATTTTCGAAGAGGAAATACGTTATACATTACATAAATTTGAAACAGTATTTAAACATGGATTTAAAGCTAACCAAAATTCATAGAATCTTGGAATTCAAACAAGACCAGTGGTTGAAAAAATACATCGATCTCAATACGGAAATGAGAAAAAAATCGAGGAACGATTTTGAGAAATTTTTTTATAAATTGATGAATAATGCAGTTTTCGGTAAAACAATGGAAAATATAAGAAAAAGAAAGGATGTCAAGTTAGTTACACACTGGCATGGTCGATTTGGTGCTAAATCGTTGATAGCAAAACCAAATTTTCATGGCAGCACCATCTTGGGTGAAGATATGGTAATAATAGAATTCAATCAAACGAAGGGTTTCTTCAATAGACCAATATATGTCGGATTCGTGATATGAGATTTATCGAAGACTTATATCTATGAATTTCACTATAATTATGTGAAGAAAACGTTCGATGATCGCAGCAAATTACTCTATACAGATATAGATACAGATCATTTATCAATTTACTGTACCCAATAATTACGAATTCATCAAGAGAGATTCCCACGGATTTGATACTTCAGGCTATCCAACTGACAATTCGTATGGAATTTCATTGCTGAATCAAAAAGTTCTGGGGTTGATGAAGGACGAGTGTAATGGTAAAATCATGACAAAATTCATTGGAATCCAAGCTAAATTATACATGTTTGTAGTGGATGGTGCAGAAAAGAAGCGTGCGAAGGGAATTAGAGGCGCGACACTCAAGACGATCACATATGAAGATTATGAGAATTGTTTGTTTCATCATGAAAATTTAGTTAAAACGCAATATTTAATCCGAAGTAAAAAACATGAAGTACATACAATAGCTCAGCAAAAACTAGCCTTGAATTGGTGTGACAATAAACGTGTAATTTTACCCGAAACGACTGACACTGTACCATGGAGATATGAAGAAGAATAAAAATCGTTATGTTTATCAATCAAAAATGGTGTTTATTCATTTATTAATTAATTATAATTCACAAATTTTTTTCATCCTCTCAAGTATTATGAGCATCACTGAATCCCAACCACTTTACAAGCACTTTCTTCCCTTTTCTCTTCAATATTTTTTCGATAAGTTATACATCTGGGTATTTGACGGCGGTAAGTTCGTGTCCATAGAAACAGCCAGTGACACCTTTCTGTTGATAATCTTCCAGTAAATACGTTGTCGGATGTGTATTCAATATCTGTCTTATTGTGAACATTTCTGTTATCTAATTTGGTGTATATTCTTTTTCAAAAACATGCTTGAATTTGCTGATCCGACCTTTATCTCCTACTCTATATTTGCTCTTATGAGACTTATCGACTATAAAATTTCTATAAATGGCTTGCCGACCACTTTTCTTATTCTCTATTGTGACATCCTTAGGTTTCATTTTTATGGTTCGATGTTTGGTATTATTATACGATGACACTATTGCTGATAATGTCTCAATCCATCTATAATTACCATAAACACCAAATAATTTCCACATTTTTTCCTTCAGTGTACGATTGAAACGCTCGACTGTGCAAGCTTTTAAAGTACTTTCAGTAGAACACATGTGAATTCCATTTTGTTTCGTCAATGATTGGAAATTATGATTATAGAATTCTTTTCCTTTATCCACTTGTAGTTTTTTAGGTATTCGAAGATCTTGGATGAATATTGATCTCATCATTTTTGCAACATATAGCCCGATTTTGTTTCTAAGAGGCACTGCCCAAGCATATTTCGAAAATGTATCAATGACTGTTAATATATATTTGTAACCATTATTCTCTTTGACATTAGCTACCATATCTACTAGATCGGCTTGCCAAGTCTCATATAATCCACGGATGTAAACCTGCCGCCTAGGATAATTCCTCCTAGCTGGTCGATATTCTAAGAGAATTAGAATTTAGAGAGAAAAAATTTCCGCTTCACCCAGCCGGGAATCGAACCCGGGTCTCCCAGATACGCGCTGGAAGCTCGTTAGCTAACTGAATCTTTCCATTAGTTACATCCATCATTATTTATTGAGTTTCTCTTCCAACGTTGCCTCTGTTATTTCAGTTTGTGGAATGAATATATCACCAACATTCTCTATATTATATGAATCCCCTGTACTCATAGGATGATATTCTGTTTTTTAACTACACCAGTATTTTCCTTAGTATTTTTCATGATTTCAAGGATCAACGATTCGATGAGATCATGATTAGCATCAATGCGTCCCTTTAAAACATCGACGTTTTCATATATGATCACATGTTTTAATTCCTCCAAGCTAGATTTCATTATTTTCAAGGAAATCGCATCATTTTGTTCAATTGCATAAGCTAGATTACATAATCTTTTATTTCTCATATCATATTGTTGATCATCAGTAAGTTTGAAACCATTGCCAGGAGGTCCACGAGAATACAAACGAGTTCTCCCATTGCTCTTCCCAAGCTGGCGACCGAATATGTCAACACTCATAGTCTGTTCGATTGGAACTGAGCCTCTATGGTAAAAATACGGCTTTTAATATATAATCTCTGCTTCACGTAACTCTTCAATGATTGATATTATTTCATTATTATGACTTGGATTTCCTGCAACTTGGGATGCAATAAGCAAACGCTCGATGAGTTCATTTGGTTCATCCCAATAAACGTAGTCTATGCGACTATCCTCACCTGCAACTATTTACCTTGGCAAATCTTCACCCAGTTTGGTAGGTTTTACAACACCACTCCTTCTGCGTTTGGTGATGAAACGGGGTTGATTGAATCTTTTCACCCTCTGCTGAGATCAGCTCTGTGTTATCGAAATTATCTGTCCATAATGTGCCAAATCATCAGAGGTTATGACATCATCAAGTTTCTCTTTGAATAATAATTCCAATAAACCGCGAGTCAACGGCAAATTCGTATTCTTGATCCTTATAAACTCTTTATTGAATTCTACTTTCGAATTTCCAATCATGTAATCATTTTTATAATTTCTCTTCACTACACCTGATGATTTGCGGTTCCCTCGAAAAAGGTTGAGATACTCGTGGAGTAATTCGTTATGATCATCAGAAGATATGGAAGGAAGTGTATCAACATCAGAAGAGAAGTCGTTCGATTATAGGTTGGAATTCTTCTTTCATTGTTGCTCACATATTGTCTCTATGCATCTTTATGAACTCATATTTCTTTCGTATAGCATCATTTGCTTCCGAAATTTGATGCAGAACATTTTTTTCCGTCTCAATACCGGTGATTTGCATGTTGTCCCAATGAGAACTGGTACGATACTGCTGAATGAAGTAGTTTGTTCGACTTTTATGAAGGAATCGAATGCTTTCCTATATCGTCCTTCATCAATTTTGCTATCTTTATCAATAACGATGAAACTATACTTATCCTCTTTCCAACAGGTGGAACATAAATTTTAAAACTGAAAAAATGTCATATCAGTATTGACATGATCATCATAAATAGGTTTCAGGTTCTTCTCATCCTGTTGAAATAATATGAGGAAAATGGTGTTGTCATGGATGAGATGCTTCGGTATGCGGGCATAGGTTTGACAAAGATAAAAGGAATCGACATCATAAAAAGCCTTCACCATGTCCGAAACCGATCAATCAATAGTTGCCTCTCGAGAAAGTGACACGTCAGAACCTTCAATTCCTCAGAAGTCTAAGACTCAACGTCAACGTCGAAGGAAAAAGAAGGAAACACGCAAAAAAATAAAAGTACGATTTTGCAACTTCATCGTTGTCTGTTTTCTACGATGGAGGAAATCTTAACCATTGAGAAACCTCTAGTTTTTTATGAGTCCATAGCACACTATGAGGTTCATGCACATCAACCTTTTGCATCAAGTACTATCAAGAATAATGATGAAATCCGAATTGTCATCCAACATCAAGATTTATGTTTATTACCAAGCAAGAGTTCATTACATATATCCGGTAGATTAACGAAACCTGATGGAGAAAACATAACAAATGTGAAATTGGTAAATAATGCCATATGTCATCTTTTTGAAGAAATTCGTTACGAACTGAACGCTGTTGAAATTGATCGATGCAAAAATGTGGGAATAACGACGTTAATAAAAAATCTCACAAAATAAGAATCAAATGTTTGCAATGGAAAATGCTTGGTGGTTGAGAAACGACGATGCTGCTACACTAATACTGATGGATACTTCGATATTTCAATTCGGCTTAGTTTCATCTTAGGGTTTGCTGAAGATTACCAACGCATCATTGTTAATGCCAAGCATGAGTTGATTCTCATACGCTCAAATACGGATACTAACGCCGTTCTCCAGACTGGAGATTTGACCCAAGATGGATCATTCAAGATTTCTCTAGCAAGAGTGGAATGGATAGTACTTTACATCAAAGTTTCAGATCGTCATAAAATTGATTTCTTGAATTGTATTCAAAAGGGTATACCTATTCCAATTGGTTACCGAACATGGGAAATGTATGAGTATCCCATACTACCTACAACTACAAAACATATCTGGGTGGTCAAAACTTCAACTCAACTTGAAAAGCCTCGATATATTGGTATAGGTTTTCAGACAGCAAGAAAAAATAACATTGGAAGAAATGCTAGTGAATTTGATCATTGTAATATCCGAGATGTGAAACTATTTTTGAATTCTCAAAGTTATCCATATGGAAATTTGAATATTGATTTTTCCACCAATCAGTATGCTTTATTATATGACATGTATACTCATTTCCAAAGCTCTTACTACGATAAGGAACCAGAGCCTCTACTGAGCAAAACGGATTACATGGATTATGCTCCATTAATCATTATAGATTGTTCAAAGCAGAACGAATCTCTAAAATCCTGTCCTGTGGATATTCGTCTTGAATTCGAAGCATCAAAAGCTATCCCAGCTACGACATCAGCTTACTGTTTAATTTTGCATGATCTTATTATAGAGTATAACTCTCTCAGTGGAAATGTACGAAAGTTGATGTAAACAATTTGATACTCGCATTATATTAAATGTTCAAATGGACCTTGAATAATGGCGATTATGAACGTGTGGAGTGCATAGTCAAATCAAGAGGATTGAATCATGTATTATTTTGGGCAATGCGAGATGTTTATGTGAGGCTTTTTATTAGTTCTTTCCTCTCCCTCTTTCCTTGAGTCATAAAAATATTTGATAAGCAATTTCGTCTTCAAATAGTCTTCATGATCGTGAATTCCTTGTTACGAATTTTTGTTCTGTAGTTTTTTTTACAAACATAGTGTTGATGTGGATGTCTATGGTTTCATTATGGGGGGTTATTTAAAAAAAATGAGCTTATATTTTAACGCCATCTATTAGAATTCTGGAAATTAATTTAAAAATTTCGAGATGATTTCCGATAAGTTGCTTGAAATTTCGAGACTATTTAAGATGTTTTCAGCAATTTCAAGAAAATTCAACGATTCACAGAAATTCTAAGATAATTTTGACAGTTTCTAGAAATTGCGAGGGAATCCAAGAAGTTGCGAGAAATTTCAAAAGAATTCCTAGAAATTTGAGTGAATAGAAAGAGTTTGTAAGGAATTTGAGAGGGAAGGAAGACCATATACGTATCCACGTCAAACTATTAGCTTAGTATTAGTTCGATATTATTAATGTTTAACTAATTGTCGTATTTTTTTCATTGAATAAGTTCTTTTTATTGATGGAATTTTCATGAGGGCTGGAAATTCGAAATACTTAAATGGAACAGTATTATTCCAACTGACGGTCCAATCGAATACAACTATAAATGTGATGCACAAATTTGGTCCTGATATTTATCAATTGAATCTTTTGAATCAAAATCTACGCTTAATTGAATTGGAAGATCGCCATCATTGAATCATCGCCATTGCATCCGTGAATTCTAAGAATAATATTTTAACCGTTAGGAAAAAAAATCGGGGAGTTACACTAAATATTATTTTAAGAAAAAATTCAAGAATTTTTCGATTCTGCTACGAGTTAAAATTGAATTCTCATTTTCTAATTATTAACGTGGATACGTTTATGGTGTCATTATGGAGGATTTATATTTTAGCACCATCTTCCGGTTTTTTGCTAGGAAATTCTAGAAATCGCCAGGTAATTCGAGAAGTTTCGAAAGAATTCAAAGAGTAATTTGAAATTTTGAGAGAATTCAAGGAGTTTCCAGAAATTCCAGAATGAATTTGAGGGAATTTGAGCATTTCTTAGAAAATTCGAAGGAATTCAAAAAATTTCTAGAAATTCCAATGATATTCGGGGAGTTTCAAGAAATTTCAAAGGAATTCAAGGAATTTTTTGAAAAATTCAAGGAAATGTAAAGAATTCTTAGGGAATTCGGGAGGGAAGGAAAGATCATAGATGTATCCACGTAAAATTACAATTATATCAAAGATACAGTCGCTTGCAATTTTTTTTAGAAAATGTGAAGTCCCTCAGAGACACAAGTTTTTGATTCAAATATCAAAAGTGGCAGTAAAATCACTTTAAAAAATCACTGTGTTTATTATGATCGTTAATGGATAATGTTATTTTTTTTTTCATTTTTCAGGAGTGCATGGTTTTATTAAAACCAATTTCGCGATAATTCAAAGAGCAGAAGGTATTCCTTCAGTTTGTTTCGGCGTTATCGGGTCTGATGATTTCTGTTTAGAAGTGAAAATTATCCAGTTTGATAATCATTTCACTCACTCTTTTGAAATGGGACAAAATGTTGATATTCACGGTTTCATTCGCAAATCAGGTATGTAATACTGAATAATCACTTAATTTTTCAGTGATTTCCTATTTTCAATTCCATAATTTTTTATTTTATGTCTACTTTTTTTTTTAGATGATTTTCCTCCTCAACTGATTGTTCGTGCTTTCGGAGACATTATTTCCATTGATGGGGTCAAAGATATGGCATATTTTTGTGTAAGTGTGTAAAATGTCCCATTGAGAGTGTGAAAAAGTCTCGGGAGGATTAATTTTATTTCATTTTTTTACATCTTTTTTCCCTTTTTATCTGAATATTGCTGATATTGTGGTCATTTGGACATCAATATTTTTTGGTTTTATATGATTTTTCAATGTTTCGAGTAAAATTTTTTCTTTATTTTACAATTGTTCTTCAAGTTTATGTTGAGTGTATTAATTCAATAGATGAGTTGTTAGAATAGATATAGTTACCTGGCATGAGAGTAAAATGGATATTGAAGTTAATGGAAAAATAACGATTAAGAAGACTAGAATAGTTTCGTTAAGGTGCAGCAGTGCTCTTTTTGGTTTTCATTTTTCAAGAAATAGATTTTTGATTAGATTTCATCATTTAATATGTAATTCGCGAGTTTGGGGGAGAGGGTAGTAAAACCATTCTGTTCCATTCATCCTCTCGATAGGGACTTGGTGAGCCCGTTTTGTCGAGGGCAAGACATGGATTTCTATTAAATTTCTCATTAAAATCGCATTGTTATGGGTGAATGATCCACTTCCCGTTGAGCGACGTCTAGGTGACGATTGATTTATATAAAGTAAGTGTCTGGGAAGAGGTCAACCAAGTTTTAACAAAATCCCTTGAATGGGGATTTGTTGAGCCCGTTTTGTCAGGGGCAAGACTTAGGTTTCTATTGAATTTCTTATCAAAATCGCACTGTTATGGGTAAATGACCCACTTCGCGTTGAGCAGAGTCTAGGGGGCGATTGATTCATGTTAAATAAGTGTCTGGAAAGCTGTCAACCAAGTTTTAACGAAATCCCCTCGATGGGGACATGGTGAGCCCGTTGTGTCGAGGGTAAGACCGGGAATTTTATTGAATTTCTCATCAAAATCGCACTGTTATGGGTGAATGACCTACTTCCTGTTGAGTGACCTCTAGGCGATTGATTCATGTGAAGTAAGTGTTTGGAAAGCTGTCAACCAAATTTTAACAAAATCCTCTCGATGGAGACTTGGTGAGCCCGTTTTGTCGAGGGTAAGACCGGGAATTTTATTAAATTTCTCATCAAAATCGCATTGTTATGAGCGAATGACTACCGAATTGTGAATTTCTACTACTCATGATCCAATTCCAGAAAGAAAATTCGAGATATCCATGTTTCAAAACTTGTGTAGTGAAAATCTTAATAGAATAAGCTACATAGAGAATGATTATCTATACACTTTGTTCTCACATGCTTTTTCACTTGTTGATTCTCTCCAAAAGAACAAATTCCTTCAAAATAAAACAATAACGCCGAAACGTCAATGTGTCATAAATAGCATAATTGATATCCACTGATTAATATTTATTCAAGTGCTAAATATTCGGATACTACCTAAGGTAAATAATTTTTTAGTAGAAGAATGAGTTGTGTAGTAAATATAATAATGGATTTTATTTTAATGGCATTTTTATCAACGTTTTCTAGATGTCAACACGTTTTTATAGAGGTGGCGGTGGTGACTGCAGTGGTGGTTTTAGTAGAGCTCATGGTGAGAGATGGAATGGAAAGTTTGGTGGATATCGTTCTGAAAATTATCCTCAGCAGTCATCTTGTCATGATTCACAATTTCAAGGAAGACAAAATTGTAAGTATTTTGTGTTTTTGTTCAAAACATCAAAATTTATTAATCTTTTACTATCAAATATTGTTTAATATCAAAATGACACTGTAAAGTTGCATAATCTCTTATAAAAATTTCATAATTAAATGAATAGGATTTCTGCAAAATTTTAATATTATTTCGAGGACTTTATGATGGAGTTCCAATGAGAATTGAATCGCGGATCGCATTTTTACTTCCCTGATGGTTAACTCTGGGTTTATTGAACTTTACCAGAGTGTCTCTCTCTTTTCTCTAGATTTCTTCGAAGAAGCCAGAGTTAATCTCAGAGTTAACTCTGGGATTGGACCATCAAGGTTAATTGATTTTTTTTTCATATGTGTTAAATTATAGGTGGCAAGCTCGAGATTTGTTAAAAATTAATTTTAAAGACGGAATTCAATAGGGAAGGGAAAGAAAAAATCTTTGGTTTTCTAGTAGTCGCCCAATCTCGAGCTTGCCAACGACCGCAGAGGCTAAAATCCAGACATCTGATCTCACACCGGTCAAAACAAATGTTTATGGTGTGGTTTGTGAACTGAATAGACCCATTTTATTAGACAAAAACTGACTATTTATTCAATTTGACAATTGTCTTGTTATAAAAATCCGCCATCTTCATGATTACTGAACTTCTCCAAAAATAATTAGTTCTAAATACGATTGAAGCCCCACGCGGTCGCTAAAGACGAACATTCCTGGGGGCCTTGAAAGGTCAACTTTCAAAATAAAGCAAATGAGAGTAATGAATTCTTAAAGTGAACAGCATGAATAGAAATTGAGTTTACAACTCAATAACTTGGATTAAAACATTTGTAAAAGATCACTTCTTCTCAAATCGATATAACTTTGACCTGGAAAATATTTCAACTGATTAAACTAGGTGAAATTTGAAATAATGAACGCAATGACTCTAAATATTCAAATTACCTTTCAAATCAACCTTAAATTTTAACTGATCTTTGGATTATTTGAATGTTACTATGCGAATGCAAATGTCTCTTTACTCGTGATCGATTGGCAGTCTACAAAGCTTTTTTACTGGTCGCTTGAACTCTCCTCTTGATATCCTCACGGTGACAACTCGAACTACGTTGTCAGGGCCTGGATGCAGTTCAATAATTCTTCCAATTGACCAATGGAGAGGAGATACATTGTCCTCGATCAATAATACCATCCTGTTGAGTTTAATGGTTGGACCTGGAGTACACCACTTCGATCATTTCTGCAGTTCCTGCAAATACTACTTTTTCCAATGAACCCAGAGTTGTTAACGTAACTTTTGTAAATGTTGCCAACGTGACAATTTATTGTCTGCAATGGTTAGAAAATCACATTGAACAGGCTGTATGAGCGAGTCACGATTAGGAAGTGGGAAGGAGTGAGGACACGGAAATCAAGAAGATCGTTTGTGATTGGAGTCAATGGCCTAGGATTCAGGACAGCTTTAATGTTTGCTAAAAGAGTGTTATACTCCTCGAATGTTAACATCCTGCCCTCTGTCACAATCGATAAATGTCTCTTCATCGACTTGACCGCAGCGCCGATGCGTTGTTTAGCCAACTGTGTAGCAATCGTCTTCTCTTCTCTGGATAATAATTCGAAGACTTCTTGGAGCTCCGTCGCAGCACCAACAAAATTCGTTCCATTATCGGAAAAAATGTCTGAAGGGAGGCCATGCCTAGCAGTGAAACGGCTCAATGCAGCAAGAGATGCTTCTGTTGTAAGATCAGAAACCAGTTCTAAATGAACTGACTTTGTGCTGAAGAAAGTGAACACGGCGACGTACCCTTTGGTCACGTGGACTCGGCCTCGGCGATGACTCTCACTTACTTGCAAAGGGCAAGCATAATCTATGCCAGTTGCCGCAAATGGTCGAACGAATGCTCGCACTCTCTGTGATGGTAAATCGCCCATCATGACGGGGGTTATGGGCCTGTATCGAAAACACTTGACACAACTATACACTGTCTTCTGCGCCTCTTTCCTGCCACTGATTGGCCAGAATTTCTCTCGAACTGCATGTAACAATTGCTCAGGTGGACAGTGCTGTAGCTCCACATGCTTCTCTCACATGATAATCCGGGTAATAGGGTGTTTAGCTGGTAAGACAATCTGATGTTTTTCACTGATTGAGATGTTTGCGTGTTCCAAACATTCTCCAAGTCAGATGATCCCTTTGGAGTCGATGAACGGCTTGAGAGAGATCAGAGGACTCTTCCTAGGGCGATCAGTCTGATTCTGAATGCATCGTATCTCTGATGCGAATGATTCTGCTTGAGTCCAACTGACGATAGTCTCTTCTGCTCTCGACAGTTCAACAGGTTTAATTGGACCTGTTACTTTGCTGGAACGTAAATTTTGAATGAACCGATGACAATAGGCAATGATTCGACAAAGTTTGGAATATGAAGAGAACCTCCTCAACACGTTTCCAGGAGTCGTTACCACCAACGAAAAAGATGTTGTTTTCAGTTCTGGAAGTTCCAATGCAGCTGGCTCCATTTGATGGGGGAACTGATTTTCTTCAACCAACCAGTATGGTCCATGCCACCACAGGTTGTTGTGGTTGATGTTCTCGACTGTTGAACCTCGTGAAATTAAATCAATAGGATTTTCTGATGTAGGTACATGACTCCAGTTTATACCTTCTGTCATCTCCTGAATTTTTGTCACTTCGGTTGCCGACGAAGGTCTTGAGTGTTTGAGGCTGAGCTCGGATCCAACCAAGTACCAATGTACTGTCGCTCCACAGCTTAACTCGATCGATCCTGTCGATGAAGGTCTGTTTGGCTGTTTGATATAGCCGAGAGAGTAATACAGCTGCTTCCAATTCCAGTCGTGGAATGGAGATTGTTTTCACTGAAGCAGATCTTGATTTGGTACATAAAAGATGTGAATGACGAATTCCTAGGTTGTCGACACTGACTACGTACAAGCAAGGTCCGTAAGCAAGTTCTGAGGCGTCTCCAAAGCCAAAAATGTCGAAAGTATTTGCTTGGTTCCCCGGAACAACATTTCTGGAGATTTGTAATTCATTGAGCTGAGACATTGACTGGTAATAATCCTCCCAGACATGCTGTTGTTCTTGAGGTAAGGGCTGATCCCACTCGACCCCTCTTGCCCAGAGCTGTTGCGTAATGATCTTACCTTGAATCAGAACTGGTGCAACAGGTCCTAGTGGATCGAATATTTGTGAGATCTTTGACAATACACTTCTCTTGATATTGACAGTGTCGTTGATTAGCGATGCTCGATACTGCAGATTGTCTTTTGCAAAATTCCAGTGAAGACCCAATCTTTTCATGGTGTCTTCACCATGGTGTCGTCTTTGTTGAGAGTGAGCAAAGGATCTATTTCACTTCGCTGTGACAAATGTTCCAATACTTGAGAGTCGTTAGACCTCCATTTTTTTAATGGAAATTGTCCAAACATAAGTAATTCAGGGAGATCTTTCTGCAGTTGTATTGCTTAATGCTTTAATGGAACTCCGGTGAATACATCATCCATGTAGAAATCATTTTTGATCACTGAAGATGCTACAGGATATTTTTGTTTGTACAATGCAGCCAATTCCCTGAGGCATCTCATTGCGTGATACGGTGCACAGGCCGTTCCGGATGTAACAGTGTTTAACTGATGTACTTGAATCGGTTGATCTGGCTCGTTTCTCCAGACTATGAGCTGATATTTCCTGTCTCGCTCGTCGACGAATATCTGTCTGAACATCTTTGTTATATCAGCACTAATGACATAGACATGAGTACGAAATCTCAGAACTATTTGGAATAGATCTTTCTGTAGATTGGGACCGGGAATGAACTTATCACTCAGTGATGCTCCCGATATCGTTTTTGCGGAAGCATAAAAGACTACTCGTAGCTTCGCCGAGATGCTATCCCGTCTGATGACAGCTTGATGGGGTATGTGATAAACTTCTTCTTCTAATTCAAGGGACTTCATGTCCTGGACCAACGACATGTGCCCTGTGTTGATGTTCTCATCCATGAATTGTTGGTATGATTGTTTAAGATCTGGATTTCGTTTGAATCTTCGTTCGAGTGGTTCAAGTCTCCTCTGAGCTTGTATCTTCTAATCTCCAAGGGTGACGCCTGCTTTTGTGGGTAGACGTACAATGAATCTCCCTTGGTCATCTCTGCCAGTGGTGCTGATGAAATGTTTCTCACAGTCTTTCTCTTCTTTTGTGAGGTGATGCGTCTCCATGATGGCCTCTTGTTTCCAAAAGCGTTCCAATTGATCATTCAGTTGATCATTGATGATTTTCAAACACATTGGAGGGGAGGATGATTAATCTTCAACCATCTCTCCTCCAATAATCCAACCGAATTGAGTATTTTGAAGCGAAGGTTGGCCTTCGATGCTGTTTCTGGGTCGTCCTAGCAAAACTTTCCAGTAAAGTCCTGCCCCCAAGAGTACGTCGATTTTTCCAGGTTCATTAAATGTTGGATCAGCTAGATTCAAACTTCCAGGAATGATGATGCGATTAACGTTGATTTTGGTCTGAGGCAGATTCTCTGTGATTGATGGCCAGAGAAGACATTCCATCTCTACACTGAAGTTGTTGTTCATGGCTTTGAGGGCAACCAGAACTGACTTCTTTGACTCTGATTTATTCCTATTTTCTCCGCTGATTGATCTGACGCTGTTGTTGGATACCAATTTGAGTTTTCGTGCTAACTCGTTAGTCATGAGGTTTACCTGGGATCCTGGATCCAGCAATGCTCTGAAAATAACTGGTTCACCTTTTGAATCATGAATATATATCTGTGCTGTTGATAGAATGACCTGAGATGTGAGTTTTGCTGTATAAAAGATCTTCGATGAGGTACGTGGGGCTGCGAGGTCTCCAATGTGAGCTGCAGCTGATATTATTGACTCACCAGTAACTCCAGACTTGTTACTCTCTTCGTGTAAAATTGTGTTATGTTTTTCATTAAATTTTTTGCATGTTGAAGAGGTGCAGTTGTTTGCTTGATGTCCAAGACCGAGGCAGTCGATGCAGAGTCGTTTCTCGATGATGAGAAGAGTTTCTCTCTCTTGGAGAAAGATTAACAAGTTCATCACAGCGATATGTTGGATGATCGTTACTGCAGATTCTGCATGTCCCTGTTTGATGTCAGAAAAACCTTCCTCTTGGATTTATGACTCTCATGTTTGACATCTTTCTTCTGTGTTGATGATTTCTCTTTGGGGGGTTTCTCCTTCGGTTTATTCTGCCCAAGCATCCTGAGGGTGTGACAACGTTGAGTGAGGAATGGCATGAACTCTTCAAGTTTTGGCATATTCTGTGGTGTACGATCTTCGATTGTATTCTGCCAATCTTTCTGTTCGATGTAATCTAACTTCTTTTTTGTAAGGTGAATAATGATTGCATCCCAATATTCAACTGGCTGGGATAACGTTGTGAGCGATGAAATGTGTGTCTGAATGTGCCAGACCAACTGTCGAATTGAGTCTGCTCTGTTTTCTCTTGTGATAGAAGGAAATTCCATCAATTCCTCCAAATGGGTCTCGATAATCATCATCTGGTTATCGTATGTGTTCTTGAGAAGTGCCCAAGCGTTGTCGTAATTTTCATTACTGATGGTGAATCCCTCGATTACTTTGAGAGCATCACCATCCAGGAGTCCAATGAGGTGTTGATGTTTTCGCACTTTTGCTAGATCTGGATCATCGTGGATTGTCGTTTCGTAATTGTTGTTCCAAAATAACCACTTGGTTTAGTCTCCAGAAAATATTGGGAGTTTGAGGTTAGGTAACTGTGGCTTGTCTCGTGTTTCTTGTATGATGATCCTCGCCCCATCGCCCTGATGGTGATTGTCATTGATGTTGAGCTGAGGTGGTTCTGTTCTTTCTCTCTCTATAATCTCTTGTGCGCGTGCTGCTATGTCAAAGTATCTATTTTCGAAATCTTGTCTTTCTTGCTCTTGTTCTGCAATGAATTGAGCTTGGGCGTCTAGGTCTGGCTGAGGCAAATCAACAATTTCTCCTTGCACTGTTTCAAATGCAACACAACCCTCTTCAAGTTTTTTCAACCTCAGTGCCGCTTGAATCGCTGTCACGTTACAATTTTGATTGAAAAATATTTCAATACGTGTGACTTGAGCCTTGGCGCGACCCCTGCGTTGTTTCAAGGCAGGCAGTTCTTCCATTGTCAATCAGATGTATTGGGGAATAGGGAAAAGGGAAATAAGTGACTCACTCACCTGCAATGTACGTTGCTTCCGAGCCCGACGTACCAACGAGACTCTGGATGATGTGGATAATACTGCTTGACAATTCACTCGTCGCTCTATACTGACCGGAACCTTCTGCATGTCTGATGGTGATGATGATCGCTTGATGTACTTGTGGCAGTGTTGAATGCTCTCAACATCCACGGATGTGTCGTTGCTGAATTTTTGAGACTGTTGAGTGTTCTCAACCTCCACGAATACGTCGTTGAATAAAGGCGACTCGATTGCCTGGTTAATTGAGTGTAAGTGTGTGTTACACGGATGTACTCTCGAAGTAGGTTTAATGCTTTTTGCACCTTTTTAACGAGTGTGCCCTTTTCGATGATTGATCAAATCCGTTGATTTGAATTAATTTAACTGAATTTATGATGATAATGAATGCTGAATATGTGTAAGTGCGTGGGGGCTTCAACTCGGCGTCTCAGCGTCCCTGTTGCGTCGATTGTCGTTGTAGATGGTTGAAGAGCGATTTTCATCGATTCTTCACTAATAATTGAGTTTTTGACTCATTTTGTCAGTCGTGAGTCGAGTTTATTGGGCGCCAATGTTTATGGTGTGGTTTGTGAACTGAATAGACCCATTTTATTAGATGAAAACTGACTATTTATTCAACTTGAAAATCGTCTTGTCATACAAATTCACCATCTTCATGATTACTGAATTTCTCCAAAAATGATTCATTTTAAATACGATTGAAGCGCCACGCGGTCGGTAAAGACGAACAACAAACTTCAACATATGTGTTGAACAAAATTCATTGTTAATTATGGTTTTAATGAATTTACGGGGTATCCTTTTCTCAATTATTCAAGGGTCACGTGATACGAACCACTTCAATAATTCCAGCCAGCCAAGAAGTGATCAATTTGATAATACCCATATTCATCATAATCAAGGTGAAAATTATCATCAGCAGTCATTTTCTGATGGTTTTCAATTTGAAGGGAAACAAAATTGTGAGTGTCTCTTTCTATTTTTTTTCTCATTTTATTACGAAATATAATTTAAATTGCAAAGAGAATTTGGAAATTGATGGTCAATAATTGTTATAAACAGAAAAATCAAAATCTAGCGTAAAGATTTTTTTTACTAGCAAATGTGTGTGGATATCAAAATGATACTTGAAAGTTTGAAGAATTGATTACGGGAATGGCACAATGAACAGAATTTTTTTATAAAAAATGAAGGAATTTCAATGGAATTCTTATAGAATTCCAATGGAAATTCGTAGAGAAAGCACTAAATTGTTTTTTATTGGATTTTTTCTAATTTGTAGAATTGATTTTCAATTTTTATCAAGAATTAATTATATATTTTTCTATCAAGCGTAACGTGGTACGAGCAATTATTATAATCCGAGACAATCAAGGAGAGATTCATTCAATAATGCTCATTCTCATACCAATTATAGTGCTGATAATCGTGGTAATCCTCAGAAGAGTCCTGAAATGGATCATTCATATTTTAATGACCAGAAGGATCGAATGAAGAATCCATTTCACAACTTCAATGCAGCACGAAAGAGAACTGAGCAATTGAAAGAGGAATTGAAGAAGCTACAAGGCGATCTTACCAAGAAAAAAACTAGAGGTGGTTATTATCTGGATTATCGCAATTCAAAGTAATTTATATTTATTTTTATTTTTGGATCTCGATGTAAATACGTTCACTATGGGAGTGAAGAAAATTCGGTGGAATTTTAGAAGTTTTTGTACAGTTCAAAGAGTTTTTACATATGAGACTTTTGCAGAATTTCGAAAAATTTGTAAGGTTTTGGGAAAACTTAAAGAATTCAGAATTTAGAAAATTGTTGGGAATTCTGAAGAAACTTCTGCAGTTTAAGAAAATTCCGCTTATAACGTAATTATTAAATAAAATGTATTAGTATTTCCTGGGCGGAGATTATTCATATAATTTGTTTTTAATTGTCAATGAATTGATGTAATGAGTTGATTGAATGAGAACTTTCACCTTATTTTGTTCCCATTATTACATAATTTTGTATATGAGGTACTCATGTGACTTAATTATCTTGAAATTTTCTTAATAGACCTAAATTGATATGTTAAGTACTGTCAAAGTCAAGTAATGTATAAATTCGAAGTTTTTGCAGATTTTGATCGTTTTAGCATCATTTCTTTTTAAGTGGAATTGGCGAGATATCTCAGAATCTACGAGAGATACAGAAATTTTTGCAAAGATATTGTTTGAAACGCAACTAAAATTCCAGAACATTCTGGTCGACCATCGGCCTACTTCGAAAATCTCCAGGACCCTCCGGGTCATCAGTCATAAGTCAGCGAAACACGCGCGAATCAGTTTAGGCTTAGCCTCTCACCGTACAAGTCTAACTCGGGCAAATCACCTGTAGAAGTCTTACATCGCATCTCACCGAGTACAGTGGCTTCTTGAACCTCACCTAGCTCACTAGTAACCAAGTACATCACCGGTCTTTGTAAGATCACCGTTCCGTTCAGTACATCACCACAATAATTAGTTAAAATTCAACTATCATCAGTGATTCAACTTTATTAAAATTAAAGGACTATCAAAAGTGACAATTTACCAAAGAGTGTATAAAATATTAACGACGTGGTTCGATCCCACGAATAAATAGTGATATTTTTATAATCAGTGCCATCATTAATTTTCCAGCATCTCCCTCCACATTTTTCTCCCACATCCACCCTAAACCTAGTTCCTCACCAAACAGATATTCTTTGTCAGTTACGACATTCTCTTCAATAATAGTCATTATGATAATTTCGCTAGCTTCATTAGATTCTGAGATATCGCAGAAAAATTGATTCGTCCTAATTTTATTTCTTCGGAAATGAATCTCTAAATGATTGCAACTTTAGAACAAATCTCAACAATTGATTCTGGATTCTATAATCCACTCATCACTCTCCTAAATCAGGAAAAAATATGATCTCTCAAGTATCAACTCCATGTAATGAATTTAGAAATTAATTAAAATATTTCTCTTATATCCTTAATAGAAGCTTATAACTGAGGAATCTATCTCGTGGAATATCACAGATGGAATTGCTATTTAAACGGATCTATGTAAATTTCATTTTGTTGTATTTGAAATGCAATTATCCAAAAATTTGTATCCAGAGTTAAGCCAGACTTGACTTTGTGTCTATAGAATTTTTTTTCTTTTTTCACAATTCCACAGTCGACTCTGGGGTTAAATTTGAGGTTTAACCATCAGGGTTATAAATTGATTCATTATTCTGTTATATGTTACAGATACCGGCGGGGAAAATTTATTCAAGAGAAACAGAAGTCGAATGGAAATATGAAAAAATTTACCAGTGGTTATGGAACAAAGTACTATTTCCAGTGAATTGATACACTATTATTTTTTTATAAACATTTTGATACCAATGTTTGATTATTTTATTTGATAATCATTTTGATATGAATTTTTCATACAATTTAATGTGATTTTTTGAGAGAGGATTTTGCGTTTTGCTCATTTATTAGGAAATTTGGAGAGGTAATTGAAATGATTCAATTAATTTTCATTTTTTTAAGTTTGTTGGTTATATTGTGATTGATCAATATAAATTCATGTAATGTTAATTATTTAGTTTCAGGAAGTTTCATAGCAATTCAAGATTTTATTTTGGGGAGTCAATTTCGAAGAAGGCAAATTTTGGTTCCATTCTGTTTTCTTAAGGTGAAGTTCATTGAAGTATGTGAATGTAAAATTGTATTAATACTTTTTTTATTTTGTGCAGTTACATAAGGCAGAAAAATCTAACGAAAAATTATTGTATGATTCGGATGTTAAGAAATATTTTTAATATATTTCGATAACACATTCGATAATTTTTTCTACATTCCCCTCGGATTATCACACAGTCTAAATGATCAGCTCTGAATTTTGGTTTAGTTCGTTTCCATTATGTTAGTGTTCACTTGAAAGAGAATTTTGGGTATTTTTCTAACCATATACTTTATTTTAAATCAATTCAATGGGAAAGTGAACCCATTTCAGACTTTGTATATCGGGTCCCTCATAAAAATAAGAGCTATTTTAATGATATTTTTTTTTCTTTATTACATTTTGTATTATTGACATAATTTACAATCCATTCATTGATGAGTAACATTTATTAATCCAATGTAGATCCAATCATTTTAAGAGTACAATGAACCGACGGTCCCAGAGAATCGCTAGTCTGAAGAGAAAAGTACGGAATAAGCACTAATCCAGTTTCGATTGTCAAAATTCTATGTAAATGGTGAATGTCTACCTTTCCAAAGAAGTTTTTCATAAAATTCCATGAAATTATCCAATTATTCATTTTTTATTTCAGTGAAAATTCGACTCAGGCTTTGTTTAATAGTTATTGAAATTCATTTCAGTTTAATTTATTCAAGATTTCAAGATTTTTTTAGATCTCCAGTATTTCTCAGTTGGTTTTCTCGAAAACTTTTCCAATCTCAAGTTTTTTTTAAATTTTGAAGACGACTTTTAGCTTATAGAGACCTGATTTACTCAAAATTTGTACTTGTAATTACTCAGAATTCTTCAGTAATTCTACAGAAGCGGGCTTCTGCGATAATGGCACCAATCTATTTTAAGGATTGACGTTCCCAGAGAATCGCTAGGCTAAAGAGAAAAGTACGGAATAAGCACTAATCCAGTTTCGATTGTCAAAATTCTATGTAAATGGTGAATGTCTACCTTTCCAAAGAAGTTTTTCATAAAATTCCATGAAATTATCCAATTATTCATTTTTTATTTCAGTGAAAATTCGACTCAGGCTTTGTTTAATAGTTATTGAAATTCATTTCAGTTTAATTTATTCAAGATTTCAAGATTTTTTTAGATCTCTAGTATTTCTCAGTTGGTTTTCTGGAAAACTTTTTCAATCTCAAGTTTTTTTTAAATTTTGAAGACTACTTTTAGCTTATAGAGACCTGTTTTACTCAAAATTTGTTCTTGTAATTACTCAGAATCCTTCAGTAATTCTACAGAAGCGGGTTTCTGCGATAATGGCACCAATCTATTTTAAGGATTGACGTAAGCAAAAATACGAAAATCGGGCATCTTTTCACAATATCCCACCTTGATGAAACTTTTCAAGTATCTTGTCCTATTAGTTCCACAACTCGATGAATTATTTCATAATTTTTCACCTTCTAGATTATGTGAAATTTTAATTCCAAAATTTGCTTTATATACACCTCCAATGGAACGCTTATTTTGAATAAACACACAGAATATCGACAATATGAGGCAGGCATGGGCGATGGAGCTTTCATCTTGTAATAATTCACACAACGACTTCCCGAAGATCCATGACGTTTGACCTTTTTAAACATTTTTTTCCAAAAAACTGCAAAATTTATGTGATTGAGGTTAAATTCAGCTGAAAAGGCGGCCAGACTTGGCAACGATGATCGATCAGATAACGCGCATGCGCGTTCCCAACCATGGCGGGACCTTTCAAATATAAATCATGGCTCTTATATCAAATTACAATAATAAACACAATTTAATTTAATCCTTTACAGTTTTATTTTGCACTACAGAGTTGAAGTATAATAAATATTATCACAATATTGATACATTTCTAATTTTTCCATTTCGAATTTCCATTACACGATATGTACCTGAAGTAATTAGTAATCGCCTTGTACAATTCTTGTAAGTCTTTTCCTCGAGGTTTATAGGGAATTGGAATCAATAATTTCTCAATGCCCATTTCCTCATCGGATTGAAACGCAACTGATAGATCCTCAAAACCAATACGAAGCTTTCCCATTTCTTTCCCCATAGCGAGAGGAATCACTTTCGATAAAGGAGAAAGCGTATTTTCCACTTCCCTTACCTCTCTCGCCTCAGTATATTTTTTTTAGAGCATCGGACACGGTAATGGAATCATAAATAAAATCCTCAATTGTGAACTCATTGTAAGCAAAATGCCTCAACATATATACGTCATAGGAAGCATTGTGAGCCTTCGATGTAGTCACGTCCAACCATTGACGTGCAAGGACAGATAGGGTCAATTTCTGAGGACCGAATTTTTTACTTCGATTCTTCTCCAATTTCTTGAACCCTTGAAGAGAACAGGAAAGACCTTCGACAATTGATTGGAATTCTCCAACAAGTCCATATTTCTCAATTGAACCAAGTAAAATAGGACCATCGAAGGACATATTATGGGCCACCATTATAATTTTCTTATTGAATGTCTTCAGATAAGCAATAAACTCTGAGAGCACTACACGCAAGGTTGATGACTCCTGGTGTACTCCATGTAAAAACAAATCTCCACCTACATTTGTCAAGCCATGGCTAGCAGTTGCTCGAGCATCAATAGCCTTTGATGGTCGAATATACTTATCAAATATACTGGACCCTGTACATGCTGCAATCTGTAATGTATCGCAATGATTACCGAACCCAGATGTTTCCAGATCGAAAAAAACGATTTGATAAATATCATTGGCCAAATCCACTGTAATGTCGTCGTTCTGTGGCACAAATGATGTATCGATAGCGGGAGTCTCAATAAGCCCCACCTGGGACCTATACATAACTCCTTCAGAGTGTTCATTCCTATGATGGAGGGCATTACGCTTCTTCTTCAATTCAATACGATTTTTTTGAACTCTCAACTCGAAGAGTTAATTGTTTTCTGTTCAGCAACGATGTCAGTCCTTCGAACGCGTCCAACAAGGAGACCATCAACATGCAATTTTAATTCCTCAAAAAGTTCGACCAGATATCTTTCTCCCAGATTCTTCTCAGCCACTGCAGCTGCCACTCGATAATCCATCGATTCACTGAGACTGAAACAGGTTTGTTTCGATGCTTTTCGAGCAATGGCGGCATTCAAATTCTCATTTCCCTGACTGGATGCTGAATGAGCATATTTCCCAACATTTTTGGCTAATTCTCCAAAGACCCTATCAAGCTCTTCAAAGAGTACTCCGTTCTTCAGACCTTCTCCAATTGTTCTATGATAGTAATTGCTAGATGTTTTGCCCTTACGCCAATCACCACAGTCAAGATGAATACTGAAAGCGTGGTAAGGTGTATTCCTGGTAGCCGCAGCTAGTGCTTCAGCATTCTTATGATTCTGGGATTGCGTACCTGAAACACCTCTTCAAGCAATCGATGACTGGTGTAGTCATTTCTTTTTTCGGGTCTTTCTCTCTAGGAATCTGATACGGAAGAGTTTTCACACCTTTCAGCAGATGATTTGTATCTGACAATTTAACAAGTGCTCATTTCTATTCCAGTCACCGACCTGTAATGAGGGAATAACATTAGATCATTCGATAAACATTTCATTTTAGCTATACTATATCTATACTATATTAATATATATTCACTTTTTGACCACAGCACAAAACGAAGAATCACAATTGGGAATCCAATGGAGCCGACGGATTTACCTACAAATAAAAATACACAAACGCAATAAAAAATTAAAGAAAAATCAAACGTAGTAGAGAAATAATTGACTCACATTTGATGTCTACAATTTTTCCTGCAAATTCCGACGAATATCTCAGTGACTGAAAATTTGGCTTTCAACTGCAACAAAAATAGAATTAAAATATCTAGAAAATTGGCAATATAATGACAGGAGTGAAAAAATTACTGTAACTAACTCACCTCAGATAATGTATCCACTTTGAAATATTCACTACACTGCGAGAGAATTTTCAATGCGATCACAAATCACAAAAAATTGGGTTGTGGTATATGATGAATGAAGTTGCCGCTCTACTTTTTATTCCGATTCTCTTCCCATTTTTCCATTAGAAAAGACACGTAGGGTGAGCAGCCCAACTGTGGAACACCCCCCAATCAACGGAACACTCTTATGTTGTGACATGTTAAAATAATATTGAACCGACATTGACTCAACCCTGACGAGCCATTGGTTGAACCCTACGTGATATGTCGGATATATATCGCGAGAATTGATGTATGGGGACCATTATTAATTTGACCCCGATCCGTCATTGGCCCGAGCTTTGTGTCGACAGAACTACAGGTGAAAGTTGCTACATATTATATGCCTTAAAACTTGTAGAAACTCACATTTGATGTCTACAATTTTAGTGGGCTGCACAATGCATATCCCACTGAGGTTCAGGCATGGGTGGTGGAGGTCCTGCTGGGATTTTTGGGGGTGGTTGCACTACTTGAGGGGGTGCTACCTGTGAGGGTGCTACCTGTAGGGTAGGAGCACTCTGCCCAGTTGGTGCACCGGCCGCTGAGGCTGCGGCGGCTGAGGCTTGGCGTGCGATGGCTGCCTCGATCTGCTTCTGCCTGCCTCCCCTCCTTGTGGGTCTCTTCCTCTTCCCTGGGGCTTCTGCGCTGGGTGTCTCCTCGTTGTCCCAGTCATCTAGAGGTGAGGAGTATAGAGGGTATAGGGGGTGAGGGCGATCTGGTCGGATCGCTTGACTCTCCCTCCGGTGTGTCGCTCGAACCTCTCGCCACCTCATCTCCTCTTCTACTTGATCAGCCCAGGAGGTGGAAAGCGGATGGTTAGGCGAGGGCTAGAGAGGCGGTACTACCCTGGGGGCGGGCCTCTCAGCTGAGGATCCTGTCGTGACGGTCGTGGAGTCCACCAAGGTCCTGGGTCTCCTGGTGGCTCCCGTGGACGCTGCGGGTCCCGACTTTTGATGAGCTGGGGGTGCTACCGGCTTCGAGGGTGCCCCTCCATTACTCGACGCTCCGGTGAGTACCTCCAGCTGTCGGTCGTCCTCCGTCACGTCCATCAGGACGAGGTCGGAGTTTGAGTCGACCTCTGTGGTCGAAGAGTTCGGGGGCTTGAACTCACTCAACGTCATAGTATGTAGGCGGTTAAGAGGGATTGAGCCCTGGAATTCTGGGCATCCCTCTGGCTGCTTTGGTCGCCGAACTTCTCGGAGGCGCTGGGCCGGTTGAGATGAGGCGACTTCTGTCATTGGGGTTTCTTCTCCCTTTTTAATGGGCTGGGCTCCTGCTATCTGGGCGCTAGCACGTCGCTCACACTCCAATTTCTCCCCCCGGGAGTGTTTTGAGTTCTCCCGGTCCCGCCTCGGTGAGCGTGATGTGGTGGAGTTGTCGGAGGAGCTGTCTTCACCGCTGCTGCTGCTGCTGGAGCTCGAGCTACTACTGCTCGAGCTGCTACTGGTGCTAGGCTCCGGGAATTGAGGCACTCTAGTCCTGCCGGTAGCCAGGCGCAAGATGCCTCTCAGAGCCCGAATGGGTCCTGGTAGCTTCCTGTCAAGCCTCCACAGGGAGTCCTTGTAGGGCTCCAACTTGCGGCACACCGAGGAGTCCAGCTCTCGGGGCTGCTTTGATGGAGACCGTCTGGACGCCTTGATGTGTCGGTCCTTTGGACGTGGGGAACTTGTGGCTTGGTCTCGGGGTTGAGGGTCACTGGGAATGGTATCCTGGACGGTCTCCGCGGAGGAGTACTAGGAGCTCGATGATGTTGGCTCACCAGACGTCAAGTCCTTCTCACCAGCTTGCTCATGGTTGGAGTTGTCCAGGGAGCTGGCTTCACTCCGCTCACCTAGGGCTATGGATAGGGCTGACAGAGGGCTAGATGTGACCTGCTCACCTGCAGCTATCCCTCTGTCCTCTTCCTGGATCTCCATGGGGCTAGACTGCTGTTCGTCTGCTGGGACTTTCCCACTTTCCCCCTCCAGGAGTTGGTTTTGCCCTTGAGAGCTACTCTCATCTCCTTTTGGGGTTTCTGGGGCTACTTGAGTGGTTGGAGGTGTCATCAGGGAGGTAGGCTTGTCTTGCTCGCCTGAATACTTCCGGCCGTCAGTCTCCATGATCTCGAGGGGATTGGGAATGATTTTGTGGGTGGCCTCCTGAGCTTTCTCGGTGTTCAAGAGTGCTGAGTTCTCTGTCGCACCTTCTTGAACAACCAGGACTACTTGGGGTTCAGGGTCTTCCTCGAGGAGTTGACTGGGCGGATGCTCGGGAACCCGTCTGGGATCCTCCGGCAGGGTCGGCCGGGTCTTCACTCCTACTTCCCCGGTGTCCTTTCTCTTGTCCTTGACCCCTCTCTTCTTCTTTTTCTCCTTCGGCGCCTCCCTATGCAGCTTCTTATCACCCTACAATCAATTCCAGAATAATTTAAAGAAAATGATGAACGATGCTTAATATTGGGGGTGAAGAAGAGGTAGGTCAGAGGAACAGGGTGTAGGGGTTTCTTTGGATGTCACTACTCTTGCTCCAGAGGGGGAGTATAGCGTTTCAAGTCTTGGATTGACGAAACTCCCTTTTCCGTCCAGCCAGATCTACTAGCTCATATCGCGTGCTCGATAATTTCTTATCGATCACGTACGGACCATCGAATGGCTTTGCGAGAACTGCTGAGAACCTCTTGGCTGCATTGGAATGAGTATGCGTCCTTCGGAGCACTAACTCCCCAATTTCGAACTTTCTGCTTCGATGTCGTAAGTAGTGGGCCTGCCTGTCTTGGGATTCCCTCAGGGCATGTTTGAAGACTTTTCGTAGCGTCTCCAATCTCTTCATGCGCTCAACCCATTCCTGGGGGTCGCATGGGATGGGCGCTACTTCTCCCTGTAATTCTCGTTTCAGGGATGCTGAAATTTCAGGTTCTCTCCCAAAATTTGCGAAAGCTGGAGATGCTTTTAAAGAGCGGTGAACTGCGGTGTTGTAGGCGAAGCGAAACTCGTGGAGATGACGATCCCACTCGCGCTGATCATCATCCGTGAAGGCTCTCAACATCATCTTCAGCACTCTGTTGACCCTTTCCACTGGATTACCCTGGGGGTGATAGGGTGGAGTAAAAATCCGAGAGGGTATACGAAAGAGAGAAAAAAATTATTTTTATTTTATACTCATAAGAGAGGAGAAATAAATCCGTTCATTTAACGAATAAAATTAATATTCAAGAAATATTCAATTGCGCACTCAAATATGAACTCGAAAATTGGAAAATTTCGTGCTCAGCGATTCAATGAGAACGCGAGGACTATGAGACTCCTCTTCCATTTCATCCCCTGGAAAAATGCAGATGAAACACTTTAACCCTCTAATATAGAAGAGCTCTCCACAGGCCACTTGAGGCACGGGGAATGGAGAAAATTTCAGAAGCATTGAGAAGTTAGGAACCCAAATGTTCTCAATTCATGACCTAAAATTATCGTGAAATATGAGAAAATGTGTTTCGAATTCAAGTGCAATAGTAATAAATTTCCTTGAAAATTATTGCGAATTATAAATTTGTTATCCTATTTTGAGGGTAAATTCTCTTTGAATAAATAAAATTGCAGTTCAATTCATCAGGATTCTTTGCTTCCTAAACTTTGATACGACAATTCTGGAATTCAGAAATTTTCATTAAAAACTATCAATATTTTTTGTTCTCAGTAAAAGTTCAAATCGTAGAATTAAGAGAAGTGACCACTTCAGTCCTTCAGTTCTTCCTCACGTATGACCTTAAAAATGTTTAACGTTTGAGAAGTATTTCTCTTTCTTATAACTCTGATTACTATTTAGAAAGCGAACTCCACAAGGTGTTTCAATTAACAAATAAATCTAGTCTAAATACGATTGAATTGAATGCCGAATTCATCATGAAAATTTCAACTTTGAGGCACGAATTGTATAGATGTGATTGGGATAAAAAAAGAGATCACTAGCGCATTATCAATTTGAGAACTTTCTCGCCACCGGGGTAGTGTATTTGAATGATTTTCCCTAACATTATGTTCAATTTGAATGCAGTAAAATTTCACCAATAAATTTCAGGATTGTTAAAAAAAAAGAATATAGAATTTAATGGAAAAAAGCAGACGATAAACGTCACAGGAGGAAATATTTTGGTAAGATGAATAAATTGAGATAAATACAGAGAATAAGAGATAGACAGAAGGAGAAAAAAATACTGAAGGACATCATAAAAAGAAGACATAAGCGGTAATGAAGAAAAATTTAATTTTCATTTCAAACAATAAACAGATGAATGATGTTTTTTAATGAAAATTTTCATGAAAAATAGGGAGAACATGCTGTAACGTGGCGCAGACATTTATGCTGGCCTCATCTATACAGCAGATGACGCATTTAAGCAAATCGGATGGTCTGATCATACAGTGGAACAAAAAATCCGTAATTGGAGTTCATTAACCCTTGACATGACGAGTTATTTTTTTACACAAATGCATAATAGTGAATAGATTTCCTGATAAAATGGATACTTGATATACCGATTCTTCCAAGACAGTTCCACGAGTAGAATTTCGATCTTGAAAAATTTTTGTTAAACTAATTTTCATAGAGAAATTAAAGCTTTGTTCTTTCATTGCGATATTACAAAGAAAACAAATTGTATTCAACGGATTAAGATCTGATTACTAGCAGTAAAATCTGAGGAAATATAATGTTTTTTCAAATAGTTAGTTATTCCTCAGTAGCAATAATTCCTTGTGAAAAAAAAATAGAGCCGAAATGAAATTGACACAATGTGAAGTTTGATAGTTGATTAATAATGGGGAAATAAAGAATAATTAAGTATTGATTTATTAATTGCTATTTCGAAAGATTCAGAGACGGGAAATTTCATGTGGGATGCTCTACAATAATCAAGATTGAATTGAAGGATGGTCGACAGCACTTTGATTTTGGATATTACGAAAGTAATGAGAAAAAGAAAGAAGAAGCGTTCTTCAGAGTAATAATGGTCAGTTATAATGGGAAGAAAAACTGAAACAATCGCCTTTTCAATTCAATGTGAGGGGACGAGAGCATTAAATTTTCAATTGACTGAATTAAACTTTATTACTGGATAAAAAAAAGAGGGAAAGATAAATATGTTACGTGACTACTGATTTTGAAAATAACATCACGAGTGGGAGGGCAGTGGCTATTATACTACAGTTAAATTCATGGCATTCACATTAAATTTCCTCTGGAGATGAAAAAAAAAATAGTTTTTGATTATGATTAATTTGATTCCTCTATTAAGAATAAATAACGACACATGCATTCAGAAAATCGATGAATTTTTTCGAACTTGCTGGAAAACCAGAGAATTTTCTGGTTTAAGGCCCGGGTGTACTATCTTCCGAATGTTATCTGGATTTTTTTCATCTTTCGCAATCCAAAATTGTCAATTGATTGGTACATCATGTAGAAATTCCCAAAAATTATGATAGAATGATTAAAAAAATAGAAAAATTTCTGAACTTTTTCAACAAGCGTTTTTAATTGAGATTCAGAATGAGTTGAAAAAGGTGGAAATTACAAATATCTGATTCGCTGTGTTAAATTATCTATTAGCTGCCACTTTTCATGGTAGATAACAAAACATTAACTCCTCTGTAACGTGACATTTCTTCATGGGGGTTAAAAATGCCTATTACCTTCGCCCTTCTTCCCCTGAATCTAGTTTAACTCAAAAATGCAGAAATCTATTGGCGCCAGGTAATTTTTAACCGGGATTACCAAACCGGAGGAGTCTACAAAATCAGCTCTACTAATTCGGAAACCTCTAAAACGTAGACAAAAAAAAAGGAAGAAAACTAGATTTTTGGGGAAAGGTAACGGTCTTTGGTTCGCTCAGTGCGCTAGGTTGTGGAGAGAGAGGTGGAAACGGGTTAATGGGGCGGTCAAAACTACAAAACAGCAAAAAAAAGAAAGAGATCGTCATTGTCCTTACTGGTTTCACTATTGAAATTTGTCAAAATTAAGAGTTTACATTTACATACAGTGGGCTCACCAAAAAAAAGAAAAGATTGATAATAATAACCAGCATGTTTCTAACGAACGCAGAATAATAAATTGACTCGAAATATTTGGTTCTGACAATAATACATTATTGACTAATTCGGCTTCAAAGTGAGGTCATCAATTCCTTAATGATAATATAAAAATATTAACTAATCCCGAAATACTCGAGAATTCCGAGAACTGGGGGGAAAGGTATACGAATCCCCGTGAGAGTGAAGGAGCGAGGAAATGAACCCACCAGTATACGTATAACGTACGGCGGAAGAAAATAAAAATTCACTAAAACTAAACTCGCCGTAGCGGAAAATCGGTAGAGTGAAATCCGAAAAACCCAGAGCCCACTTGCTCGGGAAGGTTTCGAGAAACCCATGAAACCAAACTCATATCGACGTCGGTGGCCAAAGCGGCTAAGTGCGAGCCTAGTGTGCGAAAGGTTGTGAGTTCGATTCCCCGTGGAACCGAGTTTTTCAACCGCTAATATAGTGACCGCCTGTACCGGCATGGGTTTTCTGTGGTTTCCCATGCTACTCCTATGTTCTATAGGAGTGCGAATGCGGTGCAGTGTAGAATCCACAGCCGCATGCATAGGGTTGGATAGGGCCGATTAGCCAATCAGAGGGCAGAAAGGGCCGGAATATTAAAAAAAAAAACCAAACTCATAATTTTTGGATCATTGGGAGCCACTCCGAATTGAGTTATATCCGGAGGGAAATTCTAACGTGGAAATACTCACGGGAAGCGAGAGCCGCCACTCGAAGGCGCGCCAGCGGGGTGCCGCGAGGGGGAAGCATTCGTGAGGAATGCTCGAGCCGCTCTACGTAATTTATACGTAAAGGGAGGTGGAGATACTCCTGCCATAGGAGCGAGGGAGAGAGAAATAGCCCAAGTCGGAAATCTTCAGATTTCGACTGGGAAAATACATAATGAGCCCACTGAAAACTAAACTCACTCACTGAACTGTAAAATCATCTCAAAATATGACCGGGATAAACCGGAAGTCGCGGAAAAAACGCGGAACCGACTCGATTCGGGCGGAATAACTGATTAAAATCGGCGTGACATGCAGATAAAAATTCCGAATAACCGTTAAATCCCCAAAAATGATAAATCTAGGTACTGAACGAAAGAATGTTCGGAGGTTAACCCACTCCACGTGGCTGAGACCACGACAGGGAATCCACCACAAAGGGGAAAAACCGACGCCATTATCAATGGCTCGGACAAAATTCAATTTCCACCGTAAAAACTCACGATTTTCCGATGTTTAGTGATCCTCTTCCCTTTTCGGACCATCCTGGATCCTTACGGCTTCTCCAAAAGATACAATGATCCAAGTTGCACAATTACGTTGCGTGGACACACACAGAAATTCGCACGTGACTAATGGTTGGTGACGGTCAACGCGGAACTAACTGCCCTGGGTCAGTGTCACGGGCACTAACCACAGCGCGAATTCCTGCCAACAGAGACGACCTCTGATTGGCGGAGATTTTGGCATATCAAGCGTTGGCTTCGATGGCGCCGCCGAATGATTTCGGGGAATTTAAGATTCAACTCTAATTTTTCTCTACATAACTTTATAACTAAAATGGCGGTTATTCTGGACCAAACTGGTGGACGTTCGGAAAATTACTGAAGGTTTTTGGCGCCTCCTACGGGTCGGTTCTCCTGGATTTACGGGGTTAAAAGACCGATACTCCTAACTAATTCTCCTAGTTTTTCAAAACTCTAAGTAACCTGGCAATTCACGGGATACAAGGGTTGCATTTGTTCCACGTGACCTTCCACCGAAAAGCTAAAACGTAACCATTTAACCGCCGTAAAATCCATGATAATTTGGAGTGCCGGTATTTCAGCCGGACCTAATCGATTTGCCGTAGGATTAACAATAGGGGGGTACCCATAAGAATTATCGGATGACTCATAACTTGGCCCTTCTTCGCGATAATTCCATGGGCCCTCAAAAACGCATAATTATTCCGGTCTTGAGACCAAAAAAATGATATTACAGAAACAAAACCTTGAGACACAAATTTAGCCACACCATGGCGTGGAAATCCCAAAACCTCATTGTCGCCCCGAGGATTGGACTTCTGACCACCCCGGGGTGGAAAAGCGAAACTCTCTCTCTCTCTCTCTCTCTCTCTCTCTCTCTCTCTCTCTCTCTCTCTCTCTTCCCCGACCGCTTCATGGAAAATATTTGTACACAATTGCTGTTTTTCTGTTTTTCTGAGGGATCGGATCCACTTCCCGGAAGTCTGGGCTTAGCAGGCCTGCAAGAATGAGCTGGATTCTCTGATAATCAGGAAGATTGCGGAAGCTCACATGGGGAATCTGGCTACGTCAATTCCTCTGGCTCCGGCAGGATGGCTGATGATTATCAACGAATCCTACATATTCCTGACCAGGAAGAGCTGGATGCTTCTGACGGGGGTAAGCGCTGAGGGTCTATACGGCGTGGGGTCCATCACCTTACCCCCACTCGGATGGCGGCATGAAGGATAAGTGTGTGTATTTGTGTGTGTGTGTGTTTTTATAGAGGTTTGAGGGAAATCTTCAAAAGATTCTGGTAAAGTGATGGTAAAAACCAGTTCTGAGATTTTTAGTCAGTAAAACCCTCTTTCCTCTTGTCTTTTCACCCCATACTCCCCGCGGGACCACCGGCAGGCACTACTTCATGGGGGGTCATCAGCTGCTGCTCTTCCTCTCGTCAAAACGCTGGGGCGTACGTCCTCCTTCCTCACTCAGATGTTGATAGTGGGACGGAGGTTCCGGTAACTTCTCCTCCTATACAGCTTTTTTCCGACGGCGCTCTTCCTTACGGAGCTCCGTCATGACTTTCGCCGCGAAGTCGCTCGTTGCGTCCCAGGCTGCCTTCGATGACAGCGTTGCTCCCATCAGGTTCTCAGGCAGGATCGGTCTACCAAGTGCACTCTCCCACTCTAAGCGGCTCGTTCTGAAACGTGAACAACTCTGAGGACATTCAGTCGGTAAACAGCTGCCACTTTGCGTCGGGTCTCTTGTACTCGGAGCGCATCCGCCCAAACGGTAATGCCGTAGGTGAGTACTGATGTAATCACCGATGACAATAACGCTCATCTTCTCTGCTTGGGACTTCCAATGTTGGGCAAGAGGTGTGATCAGGCCGCTCGAATCCCAGATGCTTTGGTAGTAACGTGTTCCACTTGCTGCCTGAAGTTGAGCCGGGTATCGATCATCACCCCCAAGTACCGCATATACGGCTGGGACGTGAGCTCATAGTCCCCGACTTGCAGCGTGATTGTCTCTCAGACCTTAAAATTGTTTCTCCTACTGCTCCAGGCCATTTTAACGGTTCTCAGCAAATTTACTCCCCAAATGAAGTTAAAAACACAAACTTTTCATTTTTGCCAATGTTTCGAGCGGTATATCCACTCCTCATCAGGGCAATTTTATTTCATTACTCTCAATTTGAAAACATTAAATTATTCCAGGAAGTCTCTGAGACCTCCCATTATAATGATACAACAAGCAGTAGGAGAAACAATTTTAATTACAAAAACAGTTGGAGAATTAATTCCAATGTCTCTAAGACCTTACTGCTTGTAATCAACACGGCCTCCGTTTTATGCTCAGCCCGGCTCAGGCCAACTGAGTCCATCCAACGGCGAACCACCTCGAAAGTCATTTCGAAAGCAAGTTTGATGTCCTCACGGTGTTTTCCCACGATCACTACGGCCACGTAATCGGCAAAAGCCACGAGACTCACATCGAGTGGCAGACTTAGCTTCAGCAGGCCATCGTACATATACTTCACGTACATACTTCATGAGGGGGACATCAGCTGTTGCCCTTCCTCTGTTCAAAACTCTGGGCCATACGTCCCCCTACCTCACTCAGATGTTAGCGCGAGGGGGAGGTTCCGGTAGCTCTCCCTTCTATACAGCGTTCTTTCGACGGCACTCTTCCTCACGAAGCTTCTTCATGACCTTCGCCGCGAAGTCCTTCGTTGCGTCCCAGGCTGCCTGTCATGACAGCACTGCTTCCACCAGGTTCTCAGGCAGGATCGTTCCATCAAGTGCAGACTCCCACTCCGAGCGGCTCGTTCTGAAACGTGAACATACAAAAAACACATGCTCTGCGTCTTCTTCAATACCCGGGCACGTCGGGCAATCCGGGGAATCCTCATGTTTGAATTTATGAAGATACCCTCGGAAACACCCATGTCCTGAAAGCAACTGTGTTAAGTAGTAGTTTATCTCACTATGTGCACGAGTTACTCAAGCACTTACTTGTGGGATCAGGCGATACGTCCATCTCCCTTTCGGAGAGGTGACCCATTGGGACTGCCATCTATCCATGCTCTTACGTCTCGTCTCTGCCTTGAGCTCGGTTGGGCTCAGTGAGGTCCATCTTTTTTGCCGGTACCTTCGTTCCTCTGCTAGTACTTCAATCCGCATCATTCCGGCTATGACACACGCGGCATCATCGGATACAGTGCGAAATGCGGTGGCGACTCTAAGGGCACTTAGTCTGTCAACAGCTGCCACTTTGCATCGGATCGTCTACTATCCTCCGAAGGTATTTAGGCATACCGAACCTCTCGAGGGCCTCCATAATGCAGTCCCATCTGGCTGAGTTGAAGGCGTTCCTGATGTCCAATGTTGCCACTGAGCAGTATTTCTTCGTACCCCTGAACTATCTTTTCCCTAAAATCGCTTTTCTAGCTGCATCAACAACCAGATTGATTGCTTCAAGGGTGGATCTACTTCTCTGAAAGCCGTACTGGTTGTTGGCGAGCAATGGTTCAACTACTGCTTCTATTCTCCTGTGAACGATGCGCTCGATTATCTTACCAGCTGTATCGAGCATGCAGAGGGGATGGTAGGATGAAGGTTCATCTGGTGATTTTTTCCCTTTCGGGAGTAGCACCCGTCTCTGCTGCTTCCACTTTGTAGGGAAGGTGCCCTCACTGAGACACTCATCCACGTCTAGGAATAGGCCCCGCAACGCATGGATAGCGGCTTTCAGCGCAATGTTAGGAATCCCATCAAGCCCGGGGGCCTTTGTATTCCCGACCCTAGCGCACGCCTCCATCAGCTCATCCTCAGTAATTGATGGGACCAAGTATTTTCCTCGTCTGTCGGCACGCTGAAATTCCGGTTGTTGTAGGAAAAGTACCGTGACGATCTTCTCCCAGAGCTCCGGGCACGTTGGCGATGGCATGGGATGGCCTTTGAGCCGCGACATCACCAACTTGTATAGTTTGCCCCACGGAGCACCTTCCACTTCAGCAGTCAGCTCATTCCAGGAATGTGCTTTGCTGCGCTTGATAGCCTTGTTGAGCTTATGACGCGCCTTCTTATACCTCATCTCCAGTTCAGAAAGTTTGGTTTCTTTCGGCGGCGCTGAGATGATCTTCTTGCCGCATTACATTCCTTGCGCAGATTCGCGATGGTATCATTCCACCAATATACTGGTGGCCGGCGATTGATAGCTCGCTTCCTAGGCATGGTGGCGTCGCATGCTTCCGTGAGTCTTCTCATGACGTTCTTTGCCTTCTCAGTAGCATTATTGCCACTGATTGGGCTATCGTCCATGGCCACTAAATAGAAGTTAGGATCGAAGTAGCTCACTTTCCAGCCTACTGCATTGGTGCGCGTCCGCGTCTCTGGCGGATGAAAACCTCCCAGAGTATCTCACGGTGGTTACCTGTGTATTCCGATTCCGATTACCTCCCACGAGCAGTTTCCTCTTGTAAGGCTGCTGCTCACGAGGGTAAGATCCACAATTGAGCTCGCGTTTCCTCTCATGAAGGTCGGTTCCTCACTTCGGTTGACCAAGACCAAGTCCAGCGATGACATGGCTTCAAGTACGGCTTGTCCTTTGGGCTTTATCTGCTTATTTCCCCAGTCGACTGCCCAGGCGTTGTAGTCTCCGGCGATTGCTACGGGAAAGTGCTGCTTCACATCCTCAGTTAGTCTATCCAAGAAGTCGGTGAAGTCATCGATCCAAAGGCTCGGCGGGGCGTAGCAGCTGTAGATATATATTCCATCAACCTTCACCCTCACAAAGCCGTACTCATTGCTACTGGTGGTGCTCTGGAAAGTTCGATTCCTACAAGCCAAGATGACAGCCTTCTTACTGGTGTCAGTAACCCAGGATTGGGTGCCAAGATGTCTACATGGCTCTGAGATGCAGACCAGATTGACCTCCCTCTCCCGCACCGTCTGCATGAGCAGATCTTGTGTGGCCTCACAGTGGTTGAGGTTGAGCTGTAGTACTCTCATTGCCGTCTGCTGGTAAGCTTCTGGATCGCCTCCGTATATGCTGGGCATCTGCTGCTACCAGCAATATGGGCACCGTTCTCAACGCCCCCTTTTTCATCACACAGGGTACATCGGGGCTCCTTCCTACATTTTGCAATCTTGTACCCAAGATCAGCATATCTGAAACACAGTTTCGATCTATCGACTTCCCTCTTGCATTGAGTGGCGAGATGGCCATAGCGCCAGCACTTGAGGCACTTTATCGGCCTGTTCGTAGCGCTAATGCGGCAGTTGACCCAACCTATCCGGATCTTGCCTTTCTCTTCCAACTTCGAGGCCACGTCTGTGGTGACTCTGAAGATCGCTCTCTGCGTTCCTCCATAGGCCTTTCGAAGAGTCTTGATGGCACTCATGGAGATGTTGAAATTTATACCATCTTGCTTCTGGATAGCTTCCCAGATTTCCTCTTTCGTGGTGATCTCGTCCAAGTCTTTTATTTCCATTTCCACTTCTGGAATTTTGCTCACTACCTCTGAATCGTCCTTGAGGACGTCTGCCATGGCCGCTTGTAGGTGAGATGCACTTTAATGAGGAGTGGGCCAGTTTTCGTCCGGCGTATCTTGTCTGCGCAGTCTCCGGAGTCTCCAACCTCCTGTTTCACTTTGCGGAGGATCTCAGCGTAGCTTTTTCCCTCCGCTGTGAGGAGCAACGCATCTGAACGAGTTTTAGGCCGAGATGCTTTTTTCGCCCTTCTGCCCTTCGTCACCTTCTGCCAGGCTTGCGGCTTATCCGGTACCTTTCGATGAGCAGGCGGCGAATTGTCTTTCGGCTCTCGTCTCTGCTCCTCCCGAGTTTCCCGGATTTCTTCGGACACGTCTCCTTACTTCCGTCGTTTCCGAGACTTCTTCATCTCGGCTGACGGCGGTGTAGGGGTGGACTGCTTCTTCCTTTTGCCGTTCGCCAGGTCCCTGGACATAGGAGTGATATCCCCTGAGGTGTTCTTCAGTACGCAAGAGTAAGTACGAGTGAGCGATGGTGCTGTTTGTGAACCTTCCTCTATTACGGTGGTCGGTTCACTGACCTTTTCGAGGACTACATCCTCTATCTCCCGCAGTCTGGCCCACTTCTTGTACTTGCTCAGCGTCGCATTAGCTAGGCTGGTCAACTCAGCGTGCAGGTTCTTCTTACTCCTAATAAATGCGTGTATCGATTCGATGGCTTTCCCCAGCTCTTCGAGCGATACTGACGTGTTCTGTCTAGCCGACAGGGATTCCTCGTATTTGAGTGTATCCCGGTAATCCGAGTCCTACGGGGATCGCTCATTTCCACTTGTAGCATGTGAGGCCAAGTGGTCCACCTTTGTTCCAATAAAATGATGATTGGCTCCTCCCATATCCATGGAGCCGGCACCAGCATTAGCGCTGATGGCAGGATTCTCCCTCAGAGGGCTACCTGCATGAGAACTCTATTTTATCATCCCTCATCATGGGTCTACGCGCTGTTATCGGGAGCCTGACCCGGGGGTGTTCTAGGGAGCCCACTCTGCACACCTCTTTTAGAGTTGGGTTTCTTGAAAGGTATTGATTCGCGCCGACGTATTTTATTTAGTCGATACCCTATATTCTGAACGGCAGTTCAGAATATCGAGATATTGCCATTAACTTGGTAGTAATCGGCATTTTTCGTTTTCTTATAACATCAGTGTAGGCACGATAACTCTCGAAAAAATTGAGTTAGAAAGCTGAAATTTCGTATCCTTGTTACTCTTATAGTACTACAAGCTGGTATTGTGGAGGGGTAAAATCGGAGAGGTAGTTAAGGAGATATTCAACTTTATGTGAAAATATGTTTTGCTCAATATCCCCTAAACTACTGGTCGGATTGAAATTTTTTTTTCAAAATACTCGTTTCGATGTTCTTTATCTAGATCAATTGAAATATATATACCCATTCATCCAAAATTTTCGAGACATTTCCAATTTTGGATTTTTGCCTAAAGTCTTTGTACGTGCGATAACTGAGAACAAATTCGAGATAGAAAAGCAGAATTCCCTAACCCAAGATGATGATAGTTATCTATTTACGTTGAGGCTCCATTAGAGTGGAAACGTTTCATAAAAAAAAACATTCATACAAAACACCCACCCTATCACAGGGACAGGGAATGTGATATATATTAAAACCATTGCAAATTCTCGAGAATAGTACATTTTTATGCCACGCTGTGCGATAAGTCAAGTTTAAAGCACACTGCGCTTTGCGCAGCCTGCTCGAACCTCGATTTCCGTACGATGTGGCATAAAACAGTATAGAACACTCGGAGGTAAATCCCATTTTCAACGAATGTGAGTACAGACCTCACCTTCGGCTCGGCCTGTAAACTTCACATCCATCGAAAACGGAATTTCACACCTCGTACTCTAATATACTATAACCTAGGGAATTAAAATAAAGGAGTCGTCCCCACATGCAGAATTAAACAAAGCGGAAACAAAATGTGTACGTTGCGCCCGCCGGAGATAAAAAGATGTTGGTTTCGAATTAGTAGCCCCATTATTTTTTGGTGACATTGTTGATGTCTAATCTGAATGTTTTTTATCCAACTCGTAGATATCAAATTCATTCTTGCTTCCGAATGCAAGCAGTGCAATCCTTCGATAGTCAAATTCTCTAATTTTGATTGGAAATGATGTAGAATAGTCTGAAACGTGAAAATACGAAGTTTGGTAACAATGTCTGTATGTGACCATGGCCACTGCCACTTTCCCGGTGGCTCAATTATTCATTTTTTAGAAAATTGAGTAATTAAGTGGCTAAAGTAATTCCAAAAAATCTGAAATTTTGTCAGATTATACATCTTAATGAATACTAACTCTTTGCAAAATTTTAGCCCGATCAATCCAATAGTTTTTGAAAAAAACGATTCGTTTTTAAATAGTTTTCGGCAAATATCGTCAAAACTAGGGGACCGATTGCGATTTTATTAGTTTTCTAAATGGTCGCTTCGACGCCTTCTATTTAAATCAATCAAAAACATGAATACTCGTCCATACAAAGTTTTTGAGATATTCCCATTTTTCAATGAAAAACTTTGTAAACACTCCAGCTTGTGCAAAAATCGAGATATCAACTCGAAATTTGAACAGAATCTTTCGCTCATGATACCAATGTTTCGTATTGAAGATGGGTTTAATCGCATTAGTATTTTCAGAGATATTTGACTTTTTCTGAAAATCTGTAACATGGAATATCTTCAAAACTATGCAACCATTTCACTTTGTTTTCAAAATATTCATTTCGATGCCTTCTGTGTAAATCAATCAAAATATATATTCCAGTTTATACAAAGTTTTCAAGATATTCGCGTTTTTCCGTTTTTTCATAGAAAACTTTGTAAACACTCTAGCTTGTACGAAAATCGAAACATCAATTTGAATTTTGAAAAGAAAATATGTATACCTACTCATATGAAGTATTCGAAACATTGGAATTTTAATAGTACCCATGGAGGTGGCAGCAACCATCTGAATTTTTTGCTGTTAGTTGGTGTTATGAAGCTATAAACTCTTGTAATATTTCAGACCATTCGGAACCCATCATTAATGTATTGAGGGCGAATAAAAATGAGATATCACTCATGGACATGCGCACTGTCATATGGCGCGCTGTCATGTGCTCACTGTCCCCTGCTCGATTAATTGGGCAGCTTCTGTCTAGGAAGATTAGTTGGCTCGTGGCGCCACTAGTCTTTCGTATTTTGAACTTGGGCGCGAGACCGATGCGAAAATTTTTTAAAATTGCGCGTTGATCTCGAAATTGAATCATTTTACGAAGAAATGGCAAAAAATATTCTTTTCGTGTCACGGGACCTGAAAATTAATATACCCCCCTCGCCATGGAAAACATATCGCCCTCCCCCACGTGCTTGTCATCCTCGCCTTCGGCTCGGAAGGCAATGTTGCACGTAGGGGACGGTGAACTCTTTTCCAAGGCTCGGGCACGTAATATACTATTATTGCTTCTAAAATTTGCGTCGAAAAATAATCTTTGAAATCTTCCTTTTACGATATAAGTGAAGGTATGTATAATGAAAAAATCTGTGTATTACTTTTTCCCAATTTCAGGACGAATTTTTTCATTTTCATTTCTGCCGTTGGCTGTTACGATGATCCCAGTCTGAAAATTTCGTAGAATTTAGAAAAATGTATAAAGACGATGGAATAAAGAAACATTTGAAGGATGAGCCGGTATAATTGGAACACGATTTTGAAGGGTTAAACTTTCTTTTCATATCGTTTTCCTGAAAGCTGAGACTTTTTTTACATATGCTTGATTGTTTTCAGATTTTTCGGAACAATCTCTGGTAATTTGAAAAATCAATATTGAGAAAGGAGTTCAAAAATCGAATATGGCATATAGGCTTCATCATAGCTCCCAAAAATTAAAAAAAGAATTCAGGACTGCTTTTTTTTACTAGTATATACTTCTGAACAATTGCATTTCCGAACTTCTTGGATCATACTGGGTCCATGTAATACCAACGATCCAAAACTTGAATTTGAATGATTACAAAGCTACCATTCGGCACCAAAAAATAAAAAATACAAAAAAAAAACACTGCGGAGTGCAATTAAATGGATTCATTCAAACTAACTACATTGTCTGCTTGATGTTCAAAGAGTTTTTTCAACAGTGTATTCAAAATAACTTCGTATTAAACTATTGTGGTAGTTCAGGAAAACGGCTTTATTGCATCCAATTCAAAAAAAATTGGGCACCAGCTTCAGTAATTTTGTTATAGGGATATTCCTTGTATTTAATACGAAAAATTAGTGTATTTCACAACGGAATTTCCAGTGCTGACATCTGATGTATTTGGGGTACGTTCCCGAGTCGAAAAATTGATCGTTCCGAATCTTCCTGGTGTTTTCCAAGTCGCTCCAATTTTTCAATATATCCTTAACGACATAGGAAGGCACACGGAAGACTATAGTCATCTCATCCTCGATGGCCATAAAAATGAGGACGACAAGATTCGTCCAAATATCGCTCCGATGTTGTAGTTATTGGACTCATGAAGACCAAGGAAGATTTGAGGAAGACAAGAATCGTTCCCTACCTAGTCTTCATTTTTGGGGTATCGGTCAGTATGTCTGTCCTTGTCTAACTTTTATGGCTAGGTAGCGTAGGTTCTGGCGGGCGAGTAGGGGGGTGGGCAAGGGAGGGGCTATACCATTTTTTGTTTGTATAAAACATTAGAACAAATTAAAAATATTCGATTCATTTTGGAAATTACAAAACTATAGATTTATAGATGTTATAAAAAATGATTATACATTTTAACAAAATTTAATTATATTATATATGCTTGAGTAATAATTTCACTCACTGGAGTTGCATACCACTATTATACATATTGACAAAAATTATTGAAGCTTCCATGGTACCCAGGCGTTGGAGGGCACCAACGAGACTTTCCCCATTCGATTCAAATGTCTTGGATTTGAATTCTTCGGAAAAAGTGATTGAATTCTCATCATCTCGAGATCTATCTGATGATCTGACTCCAAAACTATTCTTTTTTATTTCCTTATTGATCGCCCATACTTTTTGATACGCCAGTAGAACTTCTGAAGTCTGTGCTTCATCTTCGGAGGCGATCAAATTACCACTGGTCGAAACACCCCACTTTTTTTGTAATTCTTCACATTATTCTGAAAAAAAATTATTCACTTTTTTGCTTCAAAATTCTTCAAGAAGAGACGTGCAATGATCAATTAAAGGGAGACTACTATGAGTTTTAAAAGTCGCGGGCGATTCGAGTGAGATTTCTCATGCACTAAATATCAATACCTTAAAAACGAATAATTAGTGCAAAAAAATTGATTTTTTATTGTTCGTTTGCCCCGCACACGTTTAACATGTTAAAAACAGTCCGAGGCCTCCAATTTTTGAGCTACAGAGGTTTTGTTTTCAAAATTAAAAAAAACATGTGTGCAATAACAATTACAATTTTTTTTTTCATTCGACTCTTACATAGCCAATTTCATTTTTTTTTATAAAAAATGGTACCATTCATGTAAAATGGCCGGGAAAATGTTTCTGAAAGAATCGAGAGTATATTTTAAATACTTTAAGGATAATATTTCTGCTTATTTTACGTGAATGGCGCAAATTTTTATATTGAACAAAACAAAATTAGCTGTCTAGGAGTCGAATTGCAAAACTAACTTGTGATTGTTATTGCACACATTTTTTTGTAAATTTTGAAAAATAAAATCTATATAGCTCAAAAATCGGAGGCCCTGGACTATTGTTAACATTTTAAACGTCTGCGAAGCAAACGAACAATAAACAATCAATTTTCTGCACTAAGTATTCTTTTTTAGACATAGACAGGGTGTACCATTTGAAAAAATGCACCCAAATATCTTGTAAGGCGGGCGAGTAACAAAAAAATGTTCGAAATGAAAATTATAGGGTTTCGAGGGAGAGATTTGATGTATTCATTATTTCGAGTTTTTAAGCTCATGCTTGCAAGCTGCAAGCACAAAATCCTTTTTTCAAGTGGCAACCACATATTTCACCTCAATAAAACTTGTTCAACTTGATGAGTTGTTTCAAATACCTCGTCGTTAATGTACTTTTCTCCAATTTTACTCGAAAAACGCCACAAAAAGGAGTTCTGTGGTGAAATTGAAGTTTCAGACTTTTTTAGCGGGACCCAGCATGCACCACGTGGAGGTAAAGTCTGCTTCGTATCCCTTACGCTAATAAAAAAAAGAAAAAAATAGCGCGAACATGTAAAACAACGCGAACGAGTGAAATATCGTCTATTTCACTGGCTGAGTACATCTTGATGTGTTCAATGAAATGATACTAACTCGATTCTAGTTGAATTGGAACTGATGACAATGAAAGAATGCTCGAAGGAGTAGGAAAATTCTTTGTTTATTTTTTACATTTGATAATTCCGGTTGGTAAACAAGTCAACGGCACAATTACACCAAGGTGCGCCAAGGATGTTTGAATCTTCAATTTGACCACACAACTCCTTTTTGTGGTAGTTTTCGAGCAAAATTAGGGGTAATTACATGAATGACGAGGTATCTGAAAACAACTCATCAAGATGAACAAGTTTAGTTGGAAAGAAAAATGCGGTTGCCATTTGAAAAGAAGCACTTTATGAGCTTGAAAGCTCGAAATAATGAATGCATTGAATGTCCCCCTCGAAACCCTACAATTTTTGTATTGAACCTTTTTTTGTCACTCGCCCGCCTTAAGAGATATTAGGTCGCATTTTTTCAAATGGGACACCCTGTATAATGGATCTTCAATGTATAGGAAATCTCATTCTAATAGTCCGCGACTGTTAAAACTCATAGCAGTCTCCCCTTAATTTTATAATTTAATCGAGTAATTTAGCCGTAGTATTTTTATAGATGGAAACTTGTATTGAAAAATAAATTAATATTCACACTTACCTCCTTTTGAGGAATCTGACGCTGTAGGTTTTTGATTGCATATCGGCATTCTCACGGCGATCTTTCCTGTAGATAATAGTACTACATCTTTTTTTTTGTTTCCAAAAAACAATTGCCAACATTGCATACAACACTCAGAAAAACTTGAAAAATAATTAAAAATGAAGAGAAATGATGCGTGTCTTCCAAAGGTCATCGACAAACTGAGCTGGAAAATATCCCTTCCTTGCCTAGGAAGTATATTCTAGGTCAAAATAGTACATTAGAGTACAAGGACACAAATTTCGTTTTCAACGAATGTGTGTACAGACCTCGCTTTCGGCTCGGCCTGTAAACTACACATTCGTTGAAAACGAAATTTATTACCAAGTGCTCTATAATATTTTATGTCGAGTCGTGCAGAAGTCGAGTTTTGAGCAGGCTGCGCGAAGCGCAGCGTGCGATAAACTCGACTTATTGCACGGCGCGACATAAAGTATATTTAGTTGTAAAGGAAATGTACCCAAGCGGTTTCTTCCACCCCTTATTTTACCATCCCTTTTCAATAAAAAAGGGGAATTCCCCAAAAACAATGAGGTACCGCTATGTCTCCAGGTACTATTTTTTTTATATGCCGAACACGATGTCCCCTGTCCGTCCGAGTCAGGCCGGTACGGCTTGAAAGCAATAATACCGATAAATTTTTTATTCAGTCCACTTGAAATTGTTCGTATATCTTACATCAGAAATTTCATGCTATTTTTCGAGGCGAATCAAATATTTTCTAGTTATTCTATTTGTAACAATCCGATGCCTCAATTGAGGAAAAAAATGAAATCATATTCATTCGACCATGTACATGCAAAAGAAATGAAATTTTAACCGAATTTTAATCTATAATTATGTAATTAGGATCTCATTTTAAAATATACGATCCTTTGAATATATTTCGGCGAATTTTGCTCGTAAGAAATGTCTCAAAGTCCCACTAACCAGTCAAATTTTTCTAAGTTCAATTATGTGAAGGAATTTTTCTAAGTTCCCTTGACACGAAAATTTTTCTAAGTCCCAAAACTTTCGAATACTTTGACAATAACCAGGGATCGGCATAATCGTAATCGAGGATTATGATTAATGAATTACTTCATCAATTACATAATCTGAAGACAACATTTTTTGATTATTCCGGTAATCAAGAATAAAATTGGAATATTCTCGAACACTTCGTTAATCGGCAATCAAGGTCGGCAATAACCGATTAAAATGATTAATCAATAATTGACAATCCAATTATGTGATTTATCTGATCAATTTTTAATCACATCCGGTAAATATATGATTATTCATGTAAACATTAATTAAAGCTGGAGATTATTCGATTTTTTAATTAACCACTATAGTCGTATTCTTCGTCAAGTGGAACACATATTTCCATCATATCCGTAAAATCATGTGACACTTGCCTTTTTACACGGTATGAATATCATGGTAAAAAAATATAATGTAATTGATCATTTCCATGCATGTAATTTATTCGCAGTAAACGAGTCGCTCATTGTTATTCAGAGACAATTTTTTCACGTTAAAAAAATTACACTGTTCTTTGACAGCTCTCACGTGAAAAAAGCTAGCGAATCATTAATGATGGTCAGGCCACGAGTAGGATATTTTGAAAATGCAGCCAACTTTATCGAAATTTTTTTCACATGTTATTTAATCCCTTGCAAAATTTCAGAAACCCCAGGTACGAGACAACAATAAAAATTCATTCGAAAGTTGTCACGTATACATGAGTTTAGAAGGAGCATTGATAATTTCATTTTTTACCACATTGCCAAATGGTCGATAATGTAGGGAACATATTCATAAAATTGGCTGCATTTTTTAAATATCCTACCTACTCCTCGCCTGAACATCGTTAAACAAGGAAATAATAAAATTGGAAATTTTTTTCCGCTATGACGTGATTGATTACGGAAGAATAATGGGAAAAAATAATCAACGTTTATGTTATCTCCGAATTTTGCCAACATGAACTACTGAGGGAATAATGCTGAGTTGCTTTTGCTAGTTCAAGTATAGTACATTTTATTTTCAGGCGCCATATTTAGTAATTGGTGAACATTATTTTTACAGACAAAGAAGTATTATTGGTTATATTTCGTCCAATGAAAATGTTTGTAGATGTAAATTCTCAAGAAAACCACATTTGACATCAGATTAAGTTATTCAACAGAACAAATCAAGTATATTCAAATTCCATACGTCGGATTTTGCGGAAGGCCATATCGAATTCCCAATAAATATTTCGTTCAAAAATAGTGAAAATTGTAGTACAAGATAGGTTTTTACTAAGCAAAAAAAAATAAGAATGACGATTTTCTGTAGGAAAAGCTAAAAATAATAATAACTTGATGTAGATCTTTATCATAGATGGCTCAATTAACGATAACATTCCAACAAATCGAAAAATCATCTTACATCCTAACCGGAAAAAACAATCATAAGTTTCCATCCAAAAAAATTTTTTTTCGCTTTTTCTAGCGAAAATCGTCATTTGTTTACTTTTTTTCCTTTGTAAAAACCTATCTAGTCCTACAATTTTCCATTTTTTTGAAGGAATTTTATTTTGGGTATTCGATATGCCCATTTGCAAAATCTTACGGATGGAATTTGAAATTACTTGATATCTTCGGTTAAAAGGGAAAAAAAAATTATTGAAAAATAAAAATTGAAGAACTTTTCTTGCTTTCACTTTTTTCAGGCATAACGCAGATATTTAAAAAAATAGACGGATTTATCGATCAATCGGTCTGGTAATCGAAAAAAGTAATGTGACCCCAACCCCTTAAAAAAAAAACCAAGGAAAATGAAAATTATTTCGAGAAATTTATTTACGGATGACGAAACTTTGTCTCAAAACAATTCTGTAGTGAATTGGTAAATTAGAATAACTGCATTTTGCTGAAGGTCAGTTATCGATGAATATCTTGTAAATGAAGAGAGATAGAGAAATTTTCATTAAAACCTTATTTGTAGTTGACATTTCACTGTATAGAAAAGATACTTATGATAATTTCGCTATTTTTCTTCATTTCCCAGATATTCATCGATGACTGACAATAAGCGAAAAGCACTTATCCTAGTTTACCAATTCACGACAGAATTCAGGAATGGTACACTTTCC
>NW_021680500.1:48722-52877 GCF_001412515.2 Diachasma alloeum | reverse complement strand
TAAATTTTTCCATTAAATTACGTGAGAAAATTTATAAAAAATTCATACACAATCAGCATCATTCAAATTACATTTTTCAACATATTATTTTCTTTTCAAACATCTCCGTTTTATAAATAAATAATGGATATTGTTTAAAAAACGGTCATTCATGTTGTATCATGTGTCAAAAAATTTCTTAATTTTTTTTATATTTTGAGTCAAAAATTCCGATTTCAATCTTGCTCTACAACAAAGTTATGGACTTTGACATAAGACAGTGGGTTAAATCCTGATTTTTCAAAATTGATTTTTTGAAAAAACTAAAACGTCAATTAAATATAGCAAAAAATTACGATTAAAAAAATCTAATAACATTCTTTGGCGATTCTTTGTAGTTTTTAAAAATTCAATTTTTTCAATTATTAACGATTATACAATTCATTAATAATACAATATTAATAACAATTGTACTAATTTCGACATTCCTCCATGCTTCGGCTTCCTTTCCCGTTTATAGACAATGTCAGTTTTCACTGACTATTAATAAAAGTTCGTCTGTTATTCTGGATGTCTTACACGATCAAATATCCTATAATATTTCCCAATGCTCTCGGTAAATTTACCATTGCCCCACTACCTGCAGCTGACACGGACATGCGCACTAAAGAGAATCTTAGTTCGCTGACTACTATCCGGAGGCGCTGCGTACCTCTGTAATAAACTCACTGGCTGCCATAGGGATCGGCTATCCAGTTATATAGAGATCAGTGCCCCTTGCTGATGGGCGCGCAGCAGGCGTCCTTCGTCACTCGTTGTCATTAACGGACTCGTATGCAAGTGCATACTCATTATTGCTCCATCATTGTTTTGTTTTTTTGAGAAATAGTGACGGTTGTGGTATATAGTTGTTTCGTGTTGGAAAATTTATTGAAATAATGACGAAATCAGTATTCCAGTGATTTAAATTGGGACTATTCAAATAGGGATTATCCCCGCATAATCTCAATTGGTAAGTAAACATTCNGCAAAAAATTACGATTAAAAAAATCTAATAACATTCTTTGGCGATTCTTTGTAGTTTTTAAAAATTCAATTTTTTCAATTATTAACGATTATACAATTCATTAATAATACAATATTAATAACAATTGTACTAATTTCGACATTCCTCCATGCTTCGGCTTCCTTTCCCGTTTATAGACAATGTCAGTTTTCACTGACTATTAATAAAAGTTCGTCTGTTATTCTGGATGTCTTACACGATCAAATATCCTATAATATTTCCCAATGCTCTCGGTAAATTTACCATTGCCCCACTACCTGCAGCTGACACGGACATGCGCACTAAAGAGAATCTTAGTTCGCTGACTACTATCCGGAGGCGCTGCGTACCTCTGTAATAAACTCACTGGCTGCCATAGGGATCGGCTATTCAGTTATATAGAGATCAGTGCCCCTTGCTGATGGGCGCGCAGCAGGCGTCCTTCGTCACTCGTTGTCATTAACGGACTCGTATGCAAGTGCATACTCATTATTGCTCCATCATTGTTTTGTTTTTTTGAGAAATAGTGACGGTTGTGGTATATAGTTGTTTCGTGTTGGAAAATTTATTGTAATAATTACGAAATCAGTATTCCAGTAATTTAAATTGGGACTATTCAAATAGGGATTATCCCCGCATAACCTCAATTGGTAAGTAAACATTCTCTTGTTGACGTTGTAACTATTATGCTCAGCACTAAAAGATTTTAATTTTTTTATAAACTTTGTTTTGAAGGGGATAAAGTTGCGTACATGGCAATTAAAATTGATGGTATTGTATAAATTTTATCAATTCCTTGATTTTCGAATTTTCGTTAGTTGTTATTTTGCAATGATGACAAAATAACGAAAGGAGAATTCGATAATAGCTCTTGTCATTGGTATTTTCGTGGATCAGAAGGCAACTAATTTTTTATTTTGTAATTAAAAAAAAGATGATGGACAAAGAACCACAGAAACGTGGGCGCTATAAAAATTATGGAGATCGTGATATCCCCAAGTCTACCCAATAGGACAGAAGAAAGAAATATGCGCGTTTGGACTCCTTGGTAAGTACTATGATAACTCAAAGTGGTTATTACTAGACCTCCGTAAATTTAGCGAAATCGAGTGATTTGGCGGCCATTTTGAAAACACTTAATTTATGTGCTGTTGTTTTTTGGTATCCAAAAATTGTATTCTATGCTGGGGTATTGGAAAATGAGGGGGGGAAAGCGTCGAAGCCAATTAAACGCCATAACGGGAATTTTGGTTGGGCGGAGTAGTCGAAAAATGCATGGAAAATTATGTGCTCAACAATATTCGTAAGCACAAATGATTTTTATTGCCAATAGCAACGTGTTGAATTATTTGTTATCAATGAATCTTCTTCTTCTCCTATGTCTACTGAATCGGATTTATAAATGCCTCGAGATTAATGTGCCCATCAATATTAGTTAACAAAAATGATTTTTATGGCAAAAATAGTCGTGTTGTATTTTTTATCAACGACAGACCGAGTCACATGACTTAGCCCCACGGACTAGACTCAGCTCACGTATTATGTCTATTGACTTGGACTCATAATTGACTACAGATTTATGTACTCATCAATATTAGCCAACAAAAATGTTTTTTATGGAAAAAATAGTTGTGTTGTACTTTTTATCAAAGACAGACCTAGTCACAGGACTTAGGCCGACAGACTAGACTCAGCTCACGTATTATGTCTATTGACTTGGACTTATAAATGACTGGAGATTTATGTGCCCATCAATATTAACCAACAAAAATGATTTTTATGGAAAAAATAGTCGTGTTGTATTTTTTATCAACGACAGACCGAGTCACATGACTTAGGCCCACGGACTAGACTCAGCTCACGTATTATGTCTATTGACTTGGACTTATAATTGACTACAGATTTATGTGCTCATCAATNATTTTTTATCAAGGACAGACCAAGTCACATGACACAGCTCCCGTATTATGTCTATTAACTAGGACTTATAAATGACGAGAGATTTATGTGCTCATCAATATTAGCCAATGAAAATGATTTGTATGGAAAAAATAGNCAAGTCGCTAAGCACGCTCAAAGTTGAACTACGAAAAAGCTGATTCGCCGCCAACGCCGAAAAGTCCATTTTAGTTGCAAAATGCAAATAATTCTTCATAGAATGACTTCAGGAGAGGAAATTTTTTAAAAAACATTATTCAATTTTTCAGCAGTCCCCATTTTTTCTTTTTTTTTCATTTTTCAACCAAAATTTGCCATAACATAACTTTTGATCCAGTTATCTTATTGGAATAAGAACAAAAGGTGATTTTTTCTGGTTCTCTCCTCTCCATTTTCACTCTTTTGACCTTTTCACTCAACTTTCATATTTAACTTATTATTTGTTGATAAACTAAAAAAATTGCTGTTTTTTCAATATATAATCTGACTGGAAAATTTTTGATCGAGCTCGTTAGCTTTACCCCAAACTTGAGTCATTGAGATCAATCTTGAATTTTTTCATATTTTTCTTGGCATTTGTTGAGGTAGATTTTTAATAAAATAAACCCTATAAAATATACCCTATATCAACGGTAAAATTTACCGTGGACCGTGTGAATGGACACTACCAATGTTTTTTTGGGCTCAAATGAAAGAGCGGCTCGAAAAATGGCGTGGAGAAGTCTTTAAAGATGACAAATGTCTCTAAAGATGATGTCTGTTTTCAACTGAAAAGCGCAATTGTGACAACATCGTCCAATGGGGTCTAGGAATTTCCCCTGGTTCATAACCATCTTTAGAGGCATCAGCACACCATTTTTCGAGCCGCTCTTTCATTTGAGCCCAAAAAAACATTCATATCTTGTCTGACATCTCTGCTACAAACTCCGGTTTTCAACTCTGGTTTTCAATTAAAACCAGAGTTGAAGACCAGAGTTGTTTTCAATTAAAACCAAAGTTGAAGACCAGAGTTAGTAGCAGAGATGGGAGACAAGATATGAATGTTTTTTTGGGCTCCAATGAAAGAGCGGCTCGAAAAATGGTGTGCTGATGCCTCTAAAGATGGTTTTGAACCAGGGGAGACTCCTAGACCCCACTGGACAATGTTGTCACAATTGCGCTTTTCAGTTGAAAACAGACATCATCTTTAGAGA
>NW_021680500.1:48130-48489 GCF_001412515.2 Diachasma alloeum | reverse complement strand
ATTGTGTTGTATTTTTTATCAAAGACAGACCGAGTCACATGACTTAGGCCTACAGACTAGAAACAGCGCACGCATTATATCCATTGACTTGGACTTATACTTGACTAGAGATTTATGTTCTCATCAATATTAGCCAACAACAGTGATTTTTGAATAAAAAATCATGGTGTTGTATTTTTTATCATCAACAGACCATCCCCCATGAGAGAGCTCACGCAGTATGTCTATTGACTTGGATTTAAAAATGACGGGAGATTTATGTGCTCATCAATATTAGCCAATGAAAATGATTTATATGGAAAAAATAGCGGTATTGTATTTTTTATCAAAGACAGACCGAGTCACATGACTTAGGCTCA
>NW_021680500.1:45153-47296 GCF_001412515.2 Diachasma alloeum | reverse complement strand
AAAAAAAATAGAAACTAAAAAAATCATTTTCTCATTATCTGATAAATATAAAGCAAAACGGATACTTGGGTTTGTTCGTTGGAGTATAGCAAACATTTAAAAAAAAAGTTGAAATCGGATGAAAACTGTGGTACAAGGGGCATTTCTAAGCTAAAAACGTGAAAAACAACGTTTTTGATGCATATACGAAGAAAATGAATTCTTACTTTTTCAAGTTTCAGCAATGTTCACATTTAAACCATTAAAATGCAACCTGAGAAATAACTCTCATACCACTCAGGAGAAAAAAATTAGCGAAAAAATCCCCGTAATTGACTTTTTTGACCTTGCGTTTTTATGTGGAACTGCATCAATAGAATATTTTCTATTTAACAATTCAAAAGAACTGTCTAGCAAATTTGCGAGGATTTTCTACTAAATTTTTTCGTGCGTACTTATTTTCTTCAACTTATTTACCTTTTATAGGAGAGGCTGAGACAAACTGAAACCTTAGCTACCCACAGCGTGATGAAGAGTCGAAACTAATACAACAAACAGTGCTCTTTCACTTTCCTCTACTGTTCTATTTTGTCCCATTATTCTCTTAAATTATTGATTTAGAATTCACAATTTTTTTTTGCTTTCTCTATGAAATTCCGAATTGTTGAAGTCGCAATTCGTTAAAGTTTCGGTGAGTACTGGCTTTTTTTTCTGCGGAACTCTTATGGGCGGAAAATGTATAAATAGTGCAAATAATCTGCAATGGTTACTAGCAGATTTCATGTATACTTTATGCATATTTCATGCATAACTATGCAGACTTTACACATAGTGGGAGGTTCGCGGAGCTTATGTGTAAAACCTGCATAAGATTGCAGATAATCTGCACAAAGTTTTCTGTGTGTGGTCATCAATATTAACCACCAAAAATGATTTGTATGGAAAAAATACAACACAACTATTTTTTCCATAAAAATCATTTTTGTTGGTTAATATTGATCAGCACGTAAATCTCTAGTCATTTATAAGTCCAAGTTAATAGACATAATACGGGAGCTGTATCATGTGATTTGGTCTGTCCTTGATAAAAAATACAACACCCCTATTTTTTCCATACAAATCATTTTCATTAGCTAATATTGATGAGCACATAAATCTCCCGTCATTTTTAAGTCCAAGTCAATAGACATAATTCATGCGCTGTGTCTAGTCTGAGAGCCAATGTCATACGACTCGGTCTGTCTTTGATAAAAAATACAACACCATGATTTTTTTATTTAAAAATCACGGTTGTTGGCTAATATTGATCAGCACATAAATGTACAGTCATTTATAAGTCCAAGTCAATAGACATACTGCGTGAGCTGAGTCTAGTCTGTGAGCCTAAGTCCTGTGACTAGGTCTGTCTTTGATAAAAAATACATCACAAGTATTTTTACCATAAAAATCATTTTTGTTAACTAATATTGATGGGCACATTAATCTCGAGGCATTTATAAATCCGATTCAGTTGACATAGGAGAAGAAGAAGATTCATCGATAACAAATAAATCAACATGTTGCTATTGGCAATAAAAATCATTTGTGCTTACGAATATTGATGAGCACATAATTTTCCATGCATCTTTGGACTACTCCGCCCAACCAAAATTCCCGTTATGGCGTTTAATGGGTTTCGACGCTTTTTCCCCCTCATTTTCCACTACCCCAGCAAAGCAAAAAATTTTTGGATATCAAAAAAAAGCACATAAATAGCACATAATTGAGGTGTTTTCAAAATGGCCGCCTAATCACTGGATTTCGCTAAATTTACGGAGAACATTCACCTATACAAAGTGTCCCATTCCTGAATTCTGTCGTGAATTGGTAAACTAGGATAAGTGCTTTTCGCTTATTGTCAGTCATCGATGAATATCTTGGAAATGAAGAAAGATAGCGAAATTATCATAAGTATCTTTTCTATACAGCGAAATGTCAACTACAAATAAGGTTTTAATGAAAATTTCTCTCTCTTCATTTGCAAGATATTCATCGATAACTGACCCTCAGCAAAATGCAGTTATTCTAATTTACCAATTCACTACAGAATTGTTTTGAGACAAAGTTTCGTCATCAGTAAATAAATTTCTCGAAATAATTTTCATTTTCCTTCGTTTTTTTTTAA
>NW_021680500.1:36544-39864 GCF_001412515.2 Diachasma alloeum | reverse complement strand
AATGAATAGAAACCTCGAGTACAGAATCGCCGGATTTCTATACGCATTTCTTTCGAGCGTATAGGAATAAATCGTATAGAATAATCCCTATAGAATCCCCTATACGATTCCCAGGCGAAAGGATAGAAACCTCGTGTATAGAATCGCCGGATTTCTATACGCATTTCTCTCGAGCGTATTGGAATAAATCATATAGAATAATCCCTATAGAAACCCCTATACGATTCCCAGGCGAATGGATAGAAACCTCGTGTATAGAATCGCCGGATTTCTATACGCATTTCTCTCGAGCGTATAGGAATAAATCGTATAGAATAATCCCTATAGAATCCCCTATACGATTCCCAGGCGAATGGATAGAAACCTCGTGTATAGAATCGCCGTATTTCTATACCCATTTCTCCCGAGCGTTTAGGAATAAATCGCATAGAATAATCCCTAAAAAATCCCCTATACGATTCCCCGGCCAATGAATAGAAACCTCGTGTATAGATTCGCCGGATTTCTATACATATTTCTCTCGAGCGTATAGTAATAATTCGTATAGAATAATCCCTATAAAAATCCCTATACGATTCCCAGGCCAATGAATAGAAACCTCGTATATAGAATCGCCGGATTTCTATACGCATTTCTCTCGAACGTATCGGAATAAATCGTATAGAATAAAAATTCACGTATAGAATGCGATGAAAAAGTATTCGTATAGAAAAACTTTGTATAGAAAATTTTCGTATAGAAAAGTCCGAATATCATATACGAAAAACCTATAGAAATCGTAGAGGATCATTCTATACACAATTCGTATAGAAAAGTTCTATACGATTTTTTCATACGTGTCGAGATCCTGAGTTTTTCAATTTTATAAACAATCAGTAATTGAAATTGACGATTATTCGATTACTTAATCAATTATTCATTAACAATGAAAAATACTTGAATACTAAAAAAATTATGTATCAGGATTGTGTGTATATTTGATGTTTTTGGATTCCTATATCCATTTATTATGAGTGGCGGTCTTGTGGTAGCGGATATAGGACACTCCACCATATAGTCGAAATAAAATCTCTTGATAGCATAGCGTAACACAATACATTTAATTATAATTTACCAATAATTTTCAATAAGGCACATTACCGAATCATCTCGGATATCAACAAAAAAATAGATTCTAGATTCTCATAATTAATAAAAACGGAAATAAATAGCAATTTTCCTCTTTTTCCTCCATACATGCACGAAATTTTTATGCAGTTTTGAACTAAAAAAACAAATGTCATAAATGACTAACAAACAAAATTATGTGTCAAAACATGTCACTTACTCTACAAAATTCTATTGATTTTCTTTGAAACTCTACAAGAATTTGATGAGATTTTTATTAAAATTCTATTGAAAAATTTCATTTTTTCCATCAATTCTATTGAAAATTCTGCCATTTTCTTATGCATTTGTTAATAGCTATTTGTTCACAGAATAAAGCCGATGAAGGTCGATTTTTCTATATAACTTATTCTTTTGGAATTCTTCTTATGTGACATTTTGGGCATGAATTTTCCAAGTTTCATTTTGTGATTTTATATATTTATTTATGAGGAACAAATAGAATTTGAAAAAATTTGAAAAAATTTGGTTGAATTTGATATGATAAAATAGAAAAAATCATGATATTAAATTTAAAAAATATAAAAAAACAGTTCTTCCTGCCTCATTTTTTCTAAAAACATGAGTATTTAGTAATCTGACAAAGTAATCGATTAATTTTCAGTTCTGATTATGAATTATTCAATCAAAGAAGTCTTGAGTTGAATTAACGTGTAATGAAATATTCAAATATTTTTCGAGTCAGATTAACGCTTAATTAATTAATCAAATAATTTTTTAGTCAGATCAACGCTTAATTAAATAATTAAATAATTTTTGAAATTGATTGACGATTGATGGAGTAACTCATCAATACCACTTGCGATTGATGAATCCTTATGATTAAAAGAACAAGGCTTTTGTCTTTTGTTTTCGATTTTCAGCTATCGAGAAAAAGTGAATCGATTTCGTTCTTCGATATGATAATCGATTTGCGTATTAATCGGTCTCTCCTATGATGAAAAAAAAGAGCAAGGCTTTTTTGTCATTTGTTTTCGATTTTCAGCTATCGAGACGAGAAAAAAGGGAATCGATTTGTTTCTTTGATGGCATTTCGATTGCGTACGTATTAATCGTGATGTGATCACATAATTTTCCTTTTCACAAAAAAATCGAGACATCAGGTGAGGAAACAAGCAGGCCGCAGTGAGCATATGATCATGAGCATGTCACTGAGAGGTTTCAATGCTTTCTTCGCCATCAATAAATTGATGGTATGCTTCCGAATGGTTTCAGCATAATAAATTTTTTTCTCTCGGATATTTCTCCCCATTTTTGCTACTTGCGTCTTTCTGGCCCCCCATCGAAACTCTTTCTAACCTCCTGTATTGCATTTGCTAAAGGTTAGAGGATACCCTAAGTTAGGGGAAAACCTGACCAGATAAAGTCGTCCCTTCCGTTACTCGTTATTGCGAGTATTTTTTCTAACGTCAAACTGGTATGTATGCACGCATGAATAAATTCAATAAAAAACCTAGCGAATTCGCTAGAAAATTCTATAGGAATTCTATGAGATTTCTATAGGATTTCTATTGGAATTCTATTGAAAAATTCTGTTAGTTTTTTACGCTGATTCTATTGGACATTCAATAACAAAAAGTCAATAGATTTCAAATTTCTATTTAAATTTTTCTGTTAGATTATAAATTGTTAAATTTTCCGTCAGAATTATTGGGCACAAATTTTCTAAGTTTTTTCCACTGGATTTTGGTTTGTTTTGCATTGCAGAATCCGAGTGGAAAAAACTTAGAAAATTGATGCCCAAGCATTCTTATAGAAAAAATCTCAAAAGAAAAATTCAAACAGAAATTCGAAATCTATTGACTTTTTTTATTGAGTATCCAATAGCATCAGCGCAAAAAACAAATAGAATTGTTCAATCGAATTCCAATAGAAATTCTATAGAAACCCCATAGTATTCCTATCGAATTCTAATAAAATTTTCTAGCGAATTCGCAGGCACGCCCGGTGGCTTGGCGCAGTGGGTAAGTTCATTGCCTCACATGCGAAAGGTTCCGAGTTCAAATTCCGGTCGGGTAGAATGGTGCGATCTAACCATTTAAAGTCTTGATCATCATCGCAGTATACCCTAGCCGGGTCGAAGCGATGTAAAATAACGATAAAAAAAAAGAATTCGCAGGTTTTCTATTGAATTTTTTCATTCGTGAGAAAGC
>NW_021680500.1:10391-34879 GCF_001412515.2 Diachasma alloeum | reverse complement strand
CCACAGAAATTCACTCTCAAATTCACCTCATACACCGCCTAACCTCCTTTAGGCATTGAAGCAAATACGTGAAGGAGGTTTCGAGTTTATCTGGTTATCAACACACCGGAGAGTTATCCTTTGCTGGCGGAACAATCAATTTGTATCGATGGATGTGATGATTTATTGAAGAAATTGATGATATTGATGGGATAATTATGATGATGATGTTGATGATAATAATAATGACAATGGTGATGATTTGTCGATGAGGAAGATAACTTTGATTTTTGATTTTATGAATTGTTTATGATTTGATGATATACTAATTGATAAAATGAATGATAAATTGGAAATGATGGAAATATTGTGATGTATGCCCATGAAAGTTTTATTTGAGTGAGATCAAGTTACAGAGATTTTAATTGGTTTTGAATGTACGAGAATTTGAATTGAATTTGAATTTGTACGAGACAAATCTACTCAATCGAGTTACTTGAGAGTGCAGCTGACTTCCGATGATAGCATGAAATTTGCAGATTTGAAAATTCGAATGCATCATATAACCTGTCATATGATAGTCATGTCATCCTCTTCTTGCGGTTCGGATTTTTTTTCTAAATTTTAATTCTTTTTGAATTTTTATATTTTATGGTAAACGAAAATAGCTTCTTAATGTTTTTCTATCGTATTTGTAATCAGACCGATTCTCAGCGCTAAAGCGCTGATTGTTCGTAAACGCGCGCAACCGCGCGCGTTATGGACCTAGTTATTATTTAATCAAGCACATTTACGTTATTTTTATCGATTGATTAAATATTCAAGACTTTTGAGTTCTAATTTCCGATTTGTCTTGTAATCAAAAAATCAATGGAGGGATTAATGGATTACAAATATAATCATCAATCTGAGCTGTCATCATTACCAAAGTAATTATTAATGCTGATCCGTGACGATAACACAACGATACCAGTCTTCATGTGAATATTTTAAGTTCAGTCATAAAATTTTTATGATTTTATTAATCCCCCGATCTTTTTACCTGCTTGATGGACCCTAAACGTTGGGAAGACACAAATGTACAGATAGACGACTCTTCTCGTTCCGATGGGGTAGTCATTGCAAGTATTCGCTTTGTCGTCCTCTGTCTTCCGTGGTCAGGCGAGGTCGAACGACACCCAACGACACATGAAAAATTTCTGTCGTTCCCAAAAAGTGGTGAAGACATGGGAGACTAAAGTGGTTCCTGAAAAACGGGAAAAAAAATCCGAACACGAACGGAATCGTCGCCTTAGAAGACACAGAAAAGATTCGGAAAGACCAATTTTTCGACTCGGGTTAGAATGCACCCATTTTACTGCGCTCTACTGTATTTTCTTTTTATTTTGACGTTTCTGTATACAAAAAGCGGTCCTAGGTCTATGTTCGAACGATCTTAAATCCATGACGAATAAAGAAAATAGCCTGCCGGATTTAATTGAAACTTCTTGATTTCATATTGCTGCTCAACATAAAATTTCTTTAAAAAAAAGCGAGAATTCCACTCGTTTTTGTCATAAATTCTGTTCTTCTAATCGGATATTCACATATACTTGATACTTCACTTCGAAGATGCTGGACCTATCAACTTTTTGATACAACCGAATAAATCTACAGATAGATTTGAACAGTGCATTAGTCTAACAAGTTATTGAATCTGCCTAACATAGGTTGGTGTAACCGGCTCTTCAAATTGTCAACAAATCTCGACTGTAGTCGCCTATGAAAAAGAATATTTTTTTTTTCAATTGTTGTTTTTGAAAAATAATTGACAATCCCCTTTTGATATTTGATATTTTTTCAAGCGCAAAATTTCATGTAAAATTACAAAGAATAATCCCTGAAAATTCCACCAACACTAAAAGTTCTGTTTCTCAGAAATGTTTTTTACCGTAAAACAATGAAAAACTGAGTTTAGAGGAAAATTAGCATTTTAACGCGATTTTTCATTGAAAATAGTATATTATGTCATCAGGCGATAAAAGTATTATCTGGCGAATGTGGGTTTATAATCCGAGCTGAAGGCGAGCATTATGATCACATTCGCCAGATAATGCTTTTATCGCTGTGTGACATACGATATTTTATGATATGAATGTCTAATGACATAAATGAATTTATTTTAAGAAAACATGAGAATACTACAGAGGGCTTTCCTCGAACCTTTTTTCATCATCAGTCAAAAATCTCGAGAACCCCTCTTTCTTTTTACACTTCTTAGCAGCTTCTCTTATCAACTGGATGATACGTTTGCGGAAAACCCGCACTTTTGACTTCCACGATGTCTTGAAATATTCGGTCTCTATCATTTGTTCAGAGGAAGTAAAAAATTCACACTGCTCTATCACCAAACTCATTTTTTTTCCTCATAATGCCATTGGAAATATGAGCAAACTTCAGAGAATAGGTTACTAGGAGTTAATTTTCATCCACACTCTCTCTGACCTTCAAATTCGAAAGAGTCGAAGAGATAGTCGCGTCCGAACAGTTAATACTTCTACTTGTTACTTCTACTTGTTCTGTGCAGTTCACTGAGATTCACTTGAAACTCTCCGTTAATAATCAGAATTTTTTATCATAATTATTGCACTTCGACCTCTTCTGGAATCTCGTCTCATTTAGAATCTTTAGAAGACATGATCTCCGAACTCTTTCATTATATTGACATTTTTGGACAATACTGACTTTGACGTTATTATCTTCGACAGGCCGGAGTTCTCTGTTTTTTGTTACATCAATCTCTATTTTCTGTTACAGGAAGTTATGCACCACAGTTGTAATAGAAAGACAAACTAACACTCAACAAGAATGATGATGCAAAGAAGACTTTGACTTTTACTGATTACGTTTCGTTCATTTTAAATACACCAGAGTGAAAGGAGGAAAGAGAGACGTGTACCTGAAGTTTATCGTGAGCTATTTGTACAAGACTGATAACCAAACGAGGCGTATCATGAATGATGGTCGCTCCGTAGGGACACTCTCATATATGACAATCATTATCTACTTGATAGTTAACGGTATGCGTTGAAGAGGTGAGAGTTACACCCAGTCTCAGTCATTTCAATATTCCATTCGAGCTGAGAGTGATACGCGCTAATAAATCTAAGTTGAATGAAGTCCATGTAATACTAAATTCTGCAAATATTCTTCAATTATTTTTCGCAATTTTTTGTATTGACAAATCAATTACCATCATCGAAGTTTCATGTTGAATTTTCCAGTTCAGTAATTCAGTAGAGAAGTGGGATGAGAATATCGCACTATGAATACTGTGACGTAATTTCCGAGGTTCATGGAACTCTATGGAACTCATCCATTACGCAGCCCTCTGACACCCAAACAACTTTCATTTTGTCCTGAAACGACAAAAGTTGAGCGCCAGGTCGTTTTTTAGGAAACTTACTGGAAACGATCGAAATGGTCCTAAGCTCCAATTCGGCACCCCCATTATCTCAAAACGGAATGTTGGTTACTGAAAGAGCTCAGGCGGAAATTGTGACTAGCACCGGCAATACAAACAAATAATTGTCGGGGAATTGGCATTCTTTTGTCAAACTTCAAAGACTCGATACATTAACAAATTGAATTATTCGGAAAACCCAATTTCGATTTACTTAATGAGTCATTACTCTATAGACGGCACGTATTTACAATGATAATCTTAATCACATTCGTCGATGAAATCAAAGATTCCGACATGAATAAAAAGAAATAAAACGAGCGGGGGACAAAATTCCAATAGTTGGAATATTTCGTATGAGCGGGTATACGTATTTTTTGTCCAAATTTCAAGTTGATATCTCAATTTTTGCACAATCTAGAGTGTTTAGAACGTTTTTTTTCTTATGAAAAAACAGAAAAACGGGAATATGTCGAAAACTTTGTATGAACTGGTATATATGTTTTGATTAATTTAGATAGAAGGCTTCGAAACAAATGTTTTGAAAAACAAAGTGAAATCGGTTGCGTAGTTTTGAAGATATTCCATGTAAAAGATTTTCAGGAAAAGTTGAATATCTCCGAAACAGCTCATACGACTGAACCCATCTTCAATACGAAATATTGATATCATGAGAGGAAGATGCTATCCAAATTTCAAGTTGATATCTCGATTTTTGCAGAAGCTAGAGTGGCCACAAAGTTATTCATGAAAAAACGCAAAACCGGGAATATCTCGAAAAGTTTGTATGAATGGGCATACATGATTTGATTAATTTAGATACAAGGCATCGAAATGAATATTTTGGAAACAAAAAATCGAAATCGAAGTTTTGAAGATATTTGCGGAAACTGATTTAAAAACGAAACGCTTTTTCTCCAAAACTATCATATCAATCGGGCTGAAATTTTACAAAAAGTTAGTCCTCATGAAGACCTGTAATCTGACAAAATTTCAGATTTTTTCGAAGTACTTGAGCCACTTAATTACTCAATTTTGTAAGAATTGACCAACAGGAAGGTGGCGGTAGACGTGATCACATACAGACATGGTCCCCACACTTAATGTTTTTACGTGTCAGACCATTCTTCATCATTTCCAATCAAAATTAGATGATGTAAAAATCGAAGGATTGCAATGTTTCCATTGGGAAGCAAAAATGAATGAATAAATAAACTCACAATAAGCCAGCCATTAGAAAATGAAGTCACAATGACTCAATTATCAGAAAAACCAAACTAAATGGAGTCAGCAATCAGTATCGAAATAACGTCAAAGATATTCATGTGAATCAAGACAAAACAGAAAAACGATTGAAATCGAAATGTTTTCGTGACATTAAACCTGGCGAGCAAGCGACTCCCGTCAACACCGAATCGATACAATGGCTAGCTAAACAAACCAACGTCACGAGACCTCGAAATTTGACGTAAGGAAAAATTGCCAAGGGGAAAAATTGTCAAATGAGAATGCGAAGGGGGCGCCATCCGGTAGTGATGCCACGGAGTATGGTTTTTGGGGTAAAGAAGAGTTTTCAAGTTAGAATTGTATAGATAAATTCAAAATAATATTGAGTTTAAGATAATCAATTAGGAAGATATCTCAAACACATTGAATTATACGATATCATAGGGGCAAAATGGATGTTTTCTGACCTCATTCGATTTTTTAGGGATAAAATGGGTATTTACTGACTACGTACGATTTCATTGGGGCAAAATGGGTTTTTCGTGAACTCATACGGTTTCTTAGCGGCTAAATGGGTATTTTCTGACCTCATACGATTTCATGGGGGCAAAATGGGAATTCTGTGAACTTTTACGATTTCATTGCAATAAAATGGATATTTTCTGACCTCTTACGATTTCATGGGGGCAAAATGCGTTTTTCGGGAATTCATACGATTTCATGGGGGTAAAATGGATTGCGTATATAATTTATATAGGATTTTCCCATATGATATTCGGATATTTTGATACGGATATTTTGAATACACATCATTTCTATACGATTTCTGTAGGTTTGATCCTATACGACACACTGCCTTATGTATATAAACATTTCATATGGAGGTGCACCATTTCTCTACGTTTTTCTGTAGAGCGTTTACATATCTTTCGTACAAAAACAAAAAATTACGTCAAAATTTATGTATAGAAATAAATCGTATACAAATATTCGATCATCATGTACGTAAATTCTATAGGATTTTATACGCAATCCGTAAAGAAAATTTTTATAAGATTAATAAGTTACTTTTTCAAAAAATTTCCAAAATGTTCAGAAGTTCTCCGTAAAAAGTTTTGAAGAAATTGTATCCGAAAGATAGATTGACATGTCTGAAAATCATCTGAAAAGTTGAAATTTGCAATTCCCTCAGGAAATGTTATACAACCTTTTGCCAGTAATTTCTGTAGCATTTACAAAATATGTGCAAATGGTTCCAATAAAGGTACCTCTCAATTATGCTGAAATAGCTCAGAATAAATTGGAACGTAAATATTTGCTATTCCCTCCGGTATTTTTTATGCGAGGTATTAGTTCCTATTTGTAGAAAATAGAAAGAAATGATGCCACGCAAAAAGGTGGAAATATGGAGGAACATCTCCGTAGAACCGCCAAAATAACGACACCATTCCCTGGCGGTCCTGTAATGCCGTACGTTTTTCTATTAAAATTATTCATATAATAATAACAGAATATAATAATTTTGATAATAATTGTCGACTTGGAAAAGAATGAATAATTAATACACAGAAGCATTGTGACCTAGACGAAACTTACGAAAAAGATTCATAATGATATTATTAAAAGAAAAATATAAAAGACTTACCTGTCTGGTAGGATATGTCCCCTAAAGCCGTTATTTCCTCAATGAATCACAGTTGCAACGTGATTCATCAGTATACAGTACATGGATGAAGTTATCACGTCTCTACACGGTGTAGTTTTGAAGATAGCCGTGGTCGAAATCGTGATGATATGCATGTGATATCTAATTTATGTATGTAGTGATGAGTTTTATTAAGTTTTATTAATCTTATTAAGTTTACAGAATACCCATCTTATCGCTATGGAATCATAGAAGTACATGAAACACCCATTCTACTCCTATGAAATCGTATGACTTCACGAAAAACCCATTTTACCCCCATGAAATCATGGGAGTACACAAAACACCCATTTTGCCCCCATAAAATCGTAGGAGTACAGGAAAGACCCATTTTACCCCTACGAAATCGAATGAGGTCAGCAAATACCCATTTTGTTCCAATGAAATCATATGAGTTCACGAAGAACCCATTTTGTCCCAATGAAATCGTAAAAGTTCAAAGAATACCCATTTTGCCGCAATGAAATCGTCAAAATTCACAGAATACCCATTAGGATAGCCCAGGAACCAGCCGTTTTAGAATTCGTATCTCAAGTTCCTGAAAACAATCCCTTGACAGATGAAAAGATGATGTGGATTTTTTTCCGATTTCTCAAACAGTTTTTTAAGCTAGCGCAACCGATCTAAAGTTATAGGAAAATATCTGACCCACTGGCAGTTTGCTGTTATGATGCTTGGTGAAAAGTCAAATTGCTTTATGACGGTTGTCTCGCAGGTAGCAAAATTGTCGGGCCGAGAGAGTGGGCATATTCTAAGTAATACAGGGGAGGCCCGACGTTGCCTGCTAAACTAACTACCTGAGATGGAGCATTGGAGAATATTTTTGCTGATGTAAATAGAACATTGAATTAATTTTTTTCCATTTTCATTCCCTTTTCGCACGATGTACTGTTTTGAGCAAAGTAATATTTTTCTCCAGAGGAAAAAATTATTGTCAATAATATTCTGAAAATATTCATTCCTCTTTGGAATGATTTTTTCTTTTGTATTTTTAACGGTCTTCGTTGCAATTAAATTGCAACTGGCCATTGCCCGAGGGCCTTCAGCCAAGTTGAAATGATTACTTTTCCATTATTTCACAACTNCCTAATAATTTATGATGCGAAAAGCCGGACTTTGTGGGGCGGAGCCTCTACCTACTTCGTCCTTATTATAACAAAATATTTTCCGATAATTTTTCCGTATGCACTAGACTAGTGACTAGGGGGCAGTCGAAGAGAAACTTCCGAACAGTCAACATTACAGCAATCGCTACGTTGACAATTTCTCCTCGGTATTCATTCACGAAGCAGAACGCCCGAATATGCCAGAAACGCGACAAGATTCTCACATTTCTTTAGTCGGTAGTGTAACACCGGAAATTTGTGGAAATCAATTGCCTTCGAATAGACAGGCGTTACAATGTTTCTTCTATTATACGAGACATGTCACACCAACACTCACTGCTCGCGAAGCAGCAACCTGTGTTGTGCGAAAATGTGCTTTGTTCTGGGAATATGCAGGGATCCCCCTCGTGCAGGAGTCTTATGCAATTACCAAAATGGAAAAACTAGTACAGCAGTACAGAAATATCCACAAGTACAGTGCTTCTCGGAAAGAGAAATATGTGACGGCCCAGGCGAAGGAGATTGAATTCCAACATATGCTGAGTGACTTGTTCGATATTGCTCATCAAAAGCAAGTGGATGCTATGAAAAATGCACCAGTAAAGACTTTCTTGACTCTGCAGCGAGAAACGGGACGAAAGGGTTTTTTGGAGAGAACAATAGACACAGGAACATGGGTGAAACCTGGCACACCAGAAAGAGAAGAAATAACCGAGCAACCAGAATCAGGTACGAGAACTCAACCAGTAAATTTCCCTCAGATTTTTATACTATCACAATTAAAAAACGAATTGGATTTCTAGATTTTTTAATTTTTTCCATCAATCACTAATCCATTTTTCCTTCTTTCTTTAATTTTCTAGTCCAGCGATGTCAAATTGCTGAGAATTATAGCAACTATTTCGCCGAGGGATATGAAGATTTCAATGAGGTATTGGAGTCGTGTAGCGATGACAGTGACATCGACAGTGACTATGAGGCTGCAACACCGCCCATAAAACGGAAAAAGAATGGGACACTCAGTCTAATGAACCCGGATATTACTGTGGCTTTGGATAGAGCCAAAATGAACGATCGTATGGCCGCACGCGTGTTGGCAGGAGTTTTACTGAGAGTCGGCATATCGTTAGACGACGTCCATCTAAGCCGTGAAACTATTCGTCGGAATCGACAAATACACCGCAAATCTGTGAGTGATATGATCAACAATAATTCAAAACAGGGCCCGTCTCGTGTTGCCGTTGTTCACTGGGACAGCAAACAGCTACCAACGGCGGAGAACCTATTAGAAAAAATCGATCGGCTTGCCGTTCTCGCATCAAGTCTTGATTGGCATCAATTACTGGACATTCCGAGAATCGAACGAGCAACTGGAGAAGGACAAGCAAAAGCAGTCTATAATTGCTTACAGGAGTGGGACCTGCTTAAAGACATATACGCCATGGGTTTTGATACTACTGCAAGTAACACAGGCAGCATGAATGGGGCCTGTACGAAGTTGGAAGAATTACTTGGAAGGGATCTCTTATACCCGGCATGCCGTCATCACATTCTTGAACTCCTCCTAAAAGTGGGATTTGAATCATCTATGGGGGGTACTTCTGGGCCTGATGTACCGATATTCAAAAGGTTCCAAGAGCAGTGAAAGTCTATGAATAGAGGAAAATTTTCACCCGGAGTGCAGATTTTTTCAGAATCATATAGTCAAAGAAGCACTGCATCGTGATATGGATGATATCATGGCTTTCACTGAGGACAATTGAAGTCAGTTGAATAGTATTCCTTGAATGAAAAGGCTTCACTCATATTCTCTATCATCATCATCATCATCATCATCATATTTGAGGAGATGATGAGACATTGTTGATTACATGAAATTTTATTTATTTGTTCAATTCACAGAATAAACAAATTCGTAAGGACTACAGGGAGTTTTTGGAACTGGTGGTCATGTTTGTCATGGAGGCAATTTACGGAAGGGGAACCGTTTCCGAGCTCTGGGTCCCATTCATCATGCCAGATGGATGGCTAAGGCTATCTATTCGCTCAAAATTTTCTTGTTCAGAGACCAGTTCAAGTTGATGCCTTACGAGGAATCAGGTTTCAGATGTGTATTTTTATTGTTTTGATATATCAGAGGGCTTGGTTCACTGCTCCGGATGCAGTTGCACCCCCGAAAAACGATTTAATTTTGGTGAAACAGTTGGCCTCAAATGCTAGTAATGCCAGTAGCATTATCTCAAGGGTCTATAAAGTTGCATTGGCGAAATTCGTGAACCACCTCTGGTATTTGTCAGAAGAATTAATTGCTTTTGCCTTTTTTGATGAAAATGTGAGTATCGAATGTAAGAGAAAGATGTGTCAGGGTATCAAAACTCGCCCCGCTTTCACTAATGACAGAAAAAAGGGAAAATTTTCAATCAAAGATGAGAAATTAATTCAAGAGTTGAGTTTAGATACATTTGTAACAAAAAATACATTGAAGTTTTTTTAAATTTTGAAGTTAGATTCTGGTTTTTTGAAGAGTGATCCAACTGAATGGGAGACCAGAGACGATTTTATCACAGCTTTGAAAACTGTCAGATCTCTTCATGTCACAAATGATATCGCTGAGAGAAGTGTCGCTCTCATAAGTGAGTACAATAGTTTACTGACCAAAGATGAAGCCAGCAAGCAAGATGCACTTTTAGGGATAGACGAATTGAGACAACAGACAGCAGATTGTACAAAAGAAACTTTAAAATTCTCGTTGGAAAATTACTTATATAACCGTTCAACGGGATTGTCCGAAGTTTTCAAGCACTAAAATGTCATCATGGATGTTATTATTATAATCTTCCAAAATTGTCATGGAAAATCTCGAAAAGTAATGGGAAATGATTCAATTTTCGCCGACCACTGACAAAATTTTCAAGAAAAAAAATTAATTATAAATTTTAAATTATAAATTGAGTCACTCTGTATTTACCATTATCATAAGTCGTCAATTTGACATTATGTAATGTACATGGGCGCTGTTGAAAATGTACCGAATTTATATTTCTAACATAACAATTTAATTTGTAATTTTCAATAAATTTCATACAATTAATACTCCTTTCAATAAATTTCATACAATTAATACTCCTTTCTCTGGGCCATTAACGGTCATTAAAAGCAATTCAAACGAAACAAATTATTGAAAAAATGCCAACGTTCCGAGCACTGTATGTTCTCCTCATCAGGGCAAAGTTTAATCTAGAATTTATGACAATATCACATATTACTCCTTAACAACTTTAATTGACTTCTCCACATATGGAGAGCCAACATAACCTCTTCCATGAGTGACTAGTAGTTTGTGTGGAGAAGTCAATTAAAGTTGTTAAAGAGTAATATGTGATATTGTCATAAATTCTAGATAAAACTTTGCCCTGATGAGGAGTACATACAGTGCTCGTAACGTTCGCATTTTTGCAACAATTTGTTTCGTTTAAATTGCTTTTAATGACCGTTAATGGCCCGGAGAAAGGAGTATTAATTGAATCATACATCAAGACGGTTGGAAATCTTCATTAATTACAATTAATTTCATGAAAATCTCACTTCTAATTGAGTGATCTAAGTCAATCGAGCACCATTGGAATTGTTATGTAATGAGGAATTTAACAATGTCGTTCACATATCGAAATTAATAAGAAGTAGAAAATTTTCAATTTAAATCTCGAAGGGATATCGTCATTTACTATGTGTAATAAAAGAGTTGGGCCTATCCGAGAAAGGGTCTGGCCAGCTGGGCGACCTTTCTCCATTTCAGTATATGGCCACCAAAAAAGCACCGGATAATCCCCGCACTTGTCGCTGCTCAAAAATTCAACGAATTTTCTATTGCTTTTTTCTTGGATTTAAAATTGAGTAAAATATTTTTCCTTTTACGAAACGATAATGAGATAGTGGACCAATCACTCAATGGAATTCCGAAGCACTGAGTCAATTCTGAAGGCTCGTGGAAGCCTTCAAAAACCCACATTTTTAGCCAAAATCGCACTTTATAATTCAATAACAAATTGGATGAGAAAAGTGAAAAGCTATTATTACTATTCTTTAAACCCCTGCGAACAATTCCATGTAAGAAAGTAGTAAAAAATATGAATAATTAATGAACAAAATGACGATTGTACACTTAATCGTCTGCTCTCCGTGTATAACATCATATGAAATTTAAATAGCTTGCGCTAGCTTGAAAAATGGTTCGAAAAATCAGAAAAAATTCACAGCGTCTTTTCATCTATTGAACTTCCATTTTTTTTCAACTTGCAGACAGAAATCTGAAAACCCTCACCTGGGCCTTCCTAATACCCATTTTGCCACGAAGAAATCGAATGAGGTCAGTAAATACCCATTTTGCCCGGATGAAATCGTAAAGATTCACAGAATACTCATTTTGCCCCCATGAAATCAAATGAGGTCAGAAAATACCCATTTTGCCCCAATGAAATCGTAAAAGATCACAGAATACTCATTTTGCCCCAATGAAATCGTAAAAGTTCACAGAATACTCATTTTGCCCCAATGAAATCGTATGAGTTCACAAAAAACCTCTTTTGCCCCCACGAAATCGTATGAGGTCAGAAAATACCCATTTAGCCCCTAAGAAACCGTATGAGTTCACGAAAAACCCATTTTGCCCCAATTAAATCGTATGAGTGCTAGAAAAACCCGTTTTGCCCCAATGAAATCGTATGTGGTCAGTAAATACCCATTTTACCCCCATGAACTCGTAGGAGTACACGAAGAACCCATTTTGCCCTCATGAAATGGTAGGAGTACAGAAAAGACCCATTTTACCCCTAAGAAATTGAATATTCGCCTAAGAATCGAAAAAAAAAATTCTTAGAGAATTAGAATTTAGAGAGAAACAATTTCCGCTTCACCCAGCCGGGAATCGAACCCGGGTCTCCCATATACGCGCCGGGCACTCTTACCGACTAAGCTACCGGGAACCACAGAAATTCACTCTCAAATTCACCTCATACAATACCTATTTTGCTCCAATGAAATCGTATAAATACAAGAAAAATCCATTTTGCCCCAATGAAATCGTATGTGGTCAGTAAATACCCATTTTACCCCCATGAAATCGCAGGAGTACAGAAAATACCCATTTTACCCCTAACAAATGGTATGAGGTCAGAAAATACCCATTTAGCCCCTAAGAAATCGTATGAGTTCACAGAATACCCATTTTGCCCCCATGAAATCGTATGAGGTTATTTTAAACTAAATATTATTTTGAATTTATCTATACAATTCTAACTTGAAAACTCTTCCTTACCCCAAAAACCATACTCCGTGGCGTCACTACCGGATGGCGTCCCTTCCGCTCTCTCATTTGACAATTTTTTTGTTTGACAATTTTTCCTTACGTCCGAAATTTCTAACATTTAATATTGTACAAAAATTCACCGATAGCGAGAGCGTTCATTGAAGCCATTCTTATTAAACTCAATACTAACATGTAACAGAATTTATCCCACAAAGATTCACAAATATCTCTTGAACTTAAATGTCAATCACAACAACGAGTGTCTATTCGGAATCGAATTCAAATCAATTTATTTGGACAGGTTACGCATCCCTACATTATCGGATAATTCTCAACGGAAAATAATTCAAATAAGCACGTCTTGTGTCGACCCAATTAACCATAGAAAACCACGTGACAGTCTGCATAAAACCATGAAAGGATTCGTAAGGAAACTAACACGTTATATTACATAAGTGTATTCATAGTTAAAATGTGGAAACTTGATGGAACCGATGATATTGATCAATACCTACATGGAAAAATATATGTGTGGGAAATACAACTGATATGTGGGACATTCAATCAAATATAGTACGACAATCCGGTCTCACAATTTTCGACAATTTGTTTTCGTTTCTTTCGGATACTTACGTTGTGAATGGTCAGGTTGTATAACTGCTGCAACTAATCATTAGAAATATAACTAATTATTATATTTTAAATAATTTTCTGTATTATTCTGACATACTTTAAGTGTCGGATTTGAGAATTGGAGATTCTACGAATTTGAGTATTTAAAGCGGTAACGGTGCATGCGATGTATTGTTATTGTTTTTGCTCGAATAAATACGGTTTTCATGATACAGTAGACGCTCGTTATAGTCGCACTCACGGGGCTGTAGGGGCAGCCGATTCTGAGAATGGGACTGTATTTCACTTCCCCCACCAGGCGCTCATGGTAAGCCTAAATTCCGGGAATCGGGAGCGATAAGAAAATAAATTTTACTCCAATTATTTTTCTCTTCAATTTGCATTGAACATTTTTATTAAATATAAAAATTATTTTCATTAAACACTTTTATTAAATTAACAAAATGAATTGCGTTGAACACTTTTAGTAAATTAATGAAATGAATAGAAATATTAATAACATCGCATTGTTCAATACACTCCAAAATTTATTCACTTCATTCAAATAAAAAGCAGGATTATGCACCACTGCAAAGACCCTCTCTTCGTGACAGTCAAGAGTGAACTGAATTTCTCTCTCGCAAATTCATTTTTCCTAAATTTTATTTCCCGAATTTCTTAGAAATGCAAAACAAAGCCCATTCCGAGAAAACACAGGGGCATTTAAATCCACACCTCGGAGGTGGTACGCAGTGGGGGAAGCGCTCGAGCTCGAAAAAATCGATGAGGGGAAATGCGACTATAACGAATGCGACTATAACGAGAGTCTACTGTACACAATAACATTGGTCGGGAGGATCGATCAATGATTGAATTTCTCAGAGATCGAAATGTCAGTGAATCTCATGCTCGTTATCCGGAATGTGACAATGATATATACACGGACTACGAGCTGGAACGATTTAGTTGGCAAAGATCTAAAACTATTGTAGATGCACACGGAAAACAGAAAAATAAAATGTAATACGTCTTTCAGTATTCTGGATGAGTCGTGGTTTTACGGTCTCAAGTTGGATTTATGGAACTTGTTCATAATAATATTTTGGTAGATATACAATAACACATGCACACAGAACTACCTCCCTGAGGAGAGTAGGATTTTTGTAACAGCAGTCTGTCTGGTCATTCGCCGGATTAACCTTGTTTTGGATCAGTGGGTTGCCGACTGTAACAATGAAAAGTTCGGAGGTCGAGGGGTGGTGATCGATACTGATGAGTTGTTTTGAAGTGGGCGGAAACTGAGATTTGGACGTCCCAGGAGTTCAAAAACCAATGGATACTAGGTTTGCATGAACGGATATCAGGGCGATTGATCGTCGTCGTAGTCTCCATCAGTCTGTGCTAATGCAGGAACCGCACTTGACCAATACGTCAAGTGTGGCTTCTGCATTAGCAGAGACTGATGGACCAGTAATGATGAATTAGCACTACGTGCTTATGAACACGTTCGCACCAACCACAGAGTATATCTCATCAATAGACCTAACAGGGCACATGGACAGCGTATTGAGCATGCGTGGCGTGAACTTTGATGTTTGATGCCGAAAGATGGCAGAGAACTCGCAGGCGTTATGTATGAACAAATTCAATAGAAAACCTAGCGAATCCGCTAGAAAATTCTATTGGGATTCTATTGGAAAATTCTGTTTGTTTTTTTGCGGTGATCTTATTGGATATTCGATAAGAAACAGTCAATAAATTTCGAATTTCTGTTCTCTTGAGATTTTTTCTACAAGAATGCTTGGGCATCAATTTTCTAATTTTTTTCCACTTGGATCCTGTAATGCAGAACAGTGGAGAGATTTTCTTGGAAGCTCAGGATAGCTCAGGGTATCTCAGAGGAGCGGAAAGCTTGTCACCCGGGTGAGACGGCCTTGAGGAGACGAGTTTATTTTTCCCCGACGAAAATTCGAAGGTATCGATTTTTTGCTTGGGGAGGGTTTTTTTCTGCTGCTCCGAGCGCTCTATTCCCGGTCACCCGGGGGAGAATACTTCGGACGCGGGAGATTCCACTCTTCTATCCGAAGAATCGGAAGAAACGAGTTAAAAGAATGAAAATTTTGGAAAATTAAATTATCTGCTTTCTGCATGCAAACTACTGAAAAACTGAATTACCAACAACCGGTAAAAAAGACTATTGTGGAAAAGAATAGCATTACCGATTGCAGGTGTAGGTAGTATAAATTCTGCTCGCGAGGGTGCGCCACGCGACGTGCAATTCGCGCGTGGGAAGTATTTGAACACATCTGATTGACGTCAATCAAAGATATTCAAAAAGGACCGCTTGAATATGCAAATTTTTGTCGAAGTTCAGGTCACGAAGGCAGCCCACCGGCAGCGATTAATATAATAGATATGCGCCCTAAATCCCCCACTCTAGCCACGTGTAGACTTGCGTGGGATAACCATGAGGAGCGTTCTTTTCCATCTTGACTACGCACGTGAGAGGACGTCAAGATTTTTCGCTTTCACGACTACAAGTGCACGTGGCAAAATAACCCCGTTGCAAGGATGCAGGTTGACAAAACCCTGGACGAGCTGGTGCTGAAGGTGATGCGAACTGCCGAGGAAGCCCAAAAAGGTGAGTTGAACCCCTCGGGGGCTTACGATAACCTCCAGGAGATTTTATCCCTGGAGGAAACGATTAGAGGGGAGTCGACAGTGCCGTCAGGTACTGAAGAAACTACTAACCTAAGTTTAACGGCCATTTCGTTTACAGATCGGGCGTTGATGGAGGAGGAACAGGCCGAGATGGGATTTGCGGGAGAGGAGGACGACGGTGAAATTCCCTCGCCATCTTTCGAGCCAACGGAGACGGTGTCTCAAGTGGCAGAAGTTACCAACACCGCTCCGTCTCCACTCGCTGATGTACCTCGGGTGAAATATCCCGAGGCTGATAAGGACGCCATGGCGAGGATTTTGGTGGCCATATTGGTCGAGAACCCCGAGTTGATGGCAACGGTGTTCGCACAGTTGCCTTTATTCGAGCCGGGGCCCTCCACGTCGGCTGTGCCGTCGCCTTCTCCTCAAGAGAGAATGGAGGTTGAGGACGAGAAGTCCTTCTACGCTTGGGTGACCAAGCACGGGCGAAAAGCCCCTGAGCATAGAGGGGTTGAAAGACAGCCTGCAAGGCCGAGGTTGGGACACCTCAGGCCCTGTAAAGCGAGAAGAAAGGAGAGAAGAGCCCAGGAGCGGGCTGCAAAGCTCACTCTCCAGAGAGAGGGTGAAATTCCCTCCGAAGCTAAGGGTGGCGCCGTAGGAGAGGCCGCCATGGAAGACTCCTCCTAATGGAAATGGAGCTAATAAACTCCACCAGTCGATTTTTTTTGGGGAAAATTTTTGTTTATTGTGCTTTTTGTTGCTCCATATTTTTTTGTATCCTTAGAGTGAAGGACCAGGGAAACCGTGGTTTAAAAAGACCAGGGCAATTTCCTCACCTGAAAAGGTGTATAGACGCCAGAAACTGGACCAGAAACAGGCTAAGGAAAGAGGCGAAAGCTCCAAAAACATAAATTATCCACCGTTTACATGTGAAATTGGGTAGTAGGTGCCATCTAGGGCCTCCCCGATAAGTAACAACTGTTGGTAATCCACCACAGTTGGACGTCTTTATCGACCGGAGAGAAAATTACTGACTGGTGGAAAATGCCGATAGAAGACGCCACCTCAGTAGAAATACTACTGAAAACGGCGGAGAAGGATCATTTCGGAGGAAAACAGTCAAACGTACCGCCGAAAGCGCGAAATTGAGTATTTTTAACCAGGAAAGGACAAGAGCTCAATAAAAGAGCGTGAAAAGAGGAAAAAATGACGGAAAGCCCATGGAATACCACTAAAAAACCCCGAAACGTCCGAAATAATGTCGAAGGAAGAAGGCAGCAGCCAGAATCTGTGAGTTTTGAAATCACCAAACACACTAGATAATTGTGGGGAGTGCTAGGTGCTTTTACTACACAAGTAAAATTCCCCAAAGCCTTCAGAGTCACCGCCGATCAAATGAAGGGGGCGCCACATACTCGAAGAAGTAACCAGAGTACGGAGGACCGTCCACTCTTAATAAATGGGTATAAAGGAGCTGCAGAGCTATCAGAAATCCTGTTCTGTCGTGAGACGGAGGTCGAAAAAGACCTCCAGCATCCGCAGACGACTTCTTGGGCTAGAAATGGCCCCAAAGAAAGACTTGCTGAGTAAGCAAAACGAAGAGGGGGAATGCAAAACTCCCTGAAACCCCTGTCGACCTATGTGGTTCGGAGATGGTTCCTGAGAAGGAAACCACAAAGAAGACCCGATGTCGCACTGAGAAAGTGCCGACATCGGAGAGTAGTCGTGAAGAATCTGAGGCCGAAAAGGTTTCGAGATCAAACTGAGAAAAGGAGGGGGCGCTCTTAGATCAAGACAGCGTTAAAAGGCATATCAGTCCTTCCATGACGGATTGGAGCCTCCCCTTGCTAAAGGACAAGCCGAGCCGAGGGGGCAAAAAGTCGCCATCAGACGACCGCGCCTCCCGAATGGCGGCTTTAAAGGCCTTCGCTGAAGAAGTGAAGAGACTGGAGGAACAGCTCCTGAAGTCAGGTCTAATAGGAGCAGTAGTCCCTCGCCGCAGAGGGCGGGGGAGACCGAAAGGCAGTAAGAATACTAGCCGAAATGCTAGTGGAGCGGCAACATTAACGGAAGGAATTCCGGGCGTGACGGTAACCAACGCCATGCTAGCGGCGGAGGAAATACTCGCTCAGCTGCAAAAGCTGAGCAGGGAGGTAAGGGGACAATACGGACCAGTAATGGCTAATCCCCAGGGAAATGCCCACGAGCACCTACGTGAGGCTCTCAGACAGTCCGCCACAAATCCTCCAGGGCGCATAGGCCTAGAAAATGACTTTGTGAGGGACAACAGATGCGAATGCTGCAGAAAGCATCGTAGGCAACCCTCCGAGTTGAGCATGACGGAGAGCGATTTCCACAGCCTCGAAGGCTGTAGAGATCGCTACGAAAGCTCCGGACAGGTCCTGGAATACTTGAACAGGTGTGGAGTTACGTCCTCTGAGCAACCAGATGAAGACGTAGACGATTTTACCTCTGCGACCGAGGACGTGAGAAACGCAATCGGCATCCAGGAAAGCAATCTCGTGAAGATCCTGAGAGGGGTCCTCAAGGGAAACGCCCTCACGTGGTATCGCCACGAGGTTGATCGTGTTGATCATGAATCGAGGTTGAAAGATTTGGAGAGGCACGTCCTACGTCGGGAGAAGCTAATTCTCTCCGAATTGACGTGGCGAATTCCTCCAAAGCCAGAGCATGTCCTGTGCCCGAGCTTTGCATACCTGTATCTGAGTTATGTTCGAAAAGGCTCAAGTTTCGGGGGGAAAGACTTGAAGCCACACAAAGGTTATGAAAAGCCATCTCTGAGAGTGCTCGAGATGGATGAGCCCGTAGAGACTGTGGAAGTCATCTACGATGAGCTCGAGCTCGAAGCAACTGAAGCAGTACACGCCCTGCAAGGTCGTGATGCTCCTTCAGGGAGGGGTAGACTTACTGGTTCCACCAGGCACTTGTTGGTGTATCGCAATTGCGACCGAGTGGGCCACACGTTTAGGTTCTGCACCGCTGAACGAACCGTATGTTGCGACGGATGGAGTGCAAAAGCCGTGCACGTACCAGACTGCCCAAAGTAGCGGTCAAAAAACGGGAAACCGGCAGCATAATTGACGAAATTTCGCCTGTGCCGCCGGTCATCCCGGATGGAACGGGAAAGTTACCCAGTGGAAGAGGTGGAAAAATCCTCAGAAATTGGAAGTGAGGAGATTTCAGGGCGAAATGTCAACCCAGAGATCGAGGAAACTGTCTCACAGAGGGCAGAAATGCCCAGAGGGCAGAAATGTTCGAGACAGTAAAAGAGGAGAGTAGTAAGAGGGCATTATTGGCGAATTTTTTCCCAGGAATTCCCCCCCCTCCCGGCTTTTTTCCAGGAAGTGCACGTGCACGTCCCTTCTCCCCCCATCGGCGGCATTACTTTGAAGAGGCCGCCGGCGCGCTGGGGGGCCCCCTGGGGTGCAGGGCCTCAAAGTTGGGGCCCGAGGGTCACAGGAAGTGGGTGGTGGGTGGAAAATGGCCGCCAGGTAGAAAATGAGTGGCGGGTGGAAAGTGGGTGGTTGTAATAAGAAATGACTACATAACGCTCAATTTATAGGATTACATAAATTATTTATTCAGAAATTATTCTTATTGTCTAGGATACATAATTTTCTTAATTGTAAAGGATGATGATGATGATGATTATCATTATTATTATTATTATTTTTTTTTTCTCGTGAATGAGATCGCTGGATGACCCTCGAGGGCTCCGACTTCTCGAAGACCACCCAGCAAGCTAAACGATACAAACAAGTCCTAATCGCTCTGCAGTAGCGCTCCCTCCAACCAGAGGGTGAGCACAACTGCAGTCCAGAATCATGATGCCTACGCAGTCGAAGGAACCCAAGAATGACAGCCTTTTGCATCTGGCCAGCCAGTATTAAGGCATTGCGCCTGCAGGCTGGAATCACCTCAAGCGCAGATACAAAAGACTGTTTCATGCCACCAAGAGAGCCAATGATCAGGACGATCAGCTTGACCCTAAACCCGCGGTTCAACTGACGCAGCTCAAGCAGGAGCAGCTGGTATTTGAGCCGTTTCTCCTCTTCCTTCGCAGATATATTGCTCTCGGCTGGCGCCGAGAACTCAATCACGTAGNAAGCAGGAGCAGCTGGTATTTGAGCCGTTTCTCCTCTTCCTTCGCAGATATATTGCTCTCGGTTGGCGCCAAGAACTCAATCACGTAGATGAATTTGTCTTCAAAGTCGAAGAGGACGATATCAGGCTTCGTCGCAGCGACGGGCCTGATAGTCGCAAACGAGAAGTTCCAGTAAATCTTACATCTCTCATTCATGACAACGGACTCAATATCTCCTGGAGCATAAGGCAGAATCGGTATTATTATTATTATTATTATTATTATTATTATTATTATTATTATTATTATTATTGATCAATTAATGAAGGTACATAATTTTTTTAGTGGAACGCTGATTACAATGTAAAATACCTTTGCCAGATAAGCTCTGAAAAGGTTTACTTAAATTTTTACGATTACAATTTCGGTTTTGAGTAATTTTTTTAAACATTTTCATAATAATGCGATCGTTACGTTTTGTGTCTGAAGAAAATAGTTTATGAAAGGATTGTAAAGACCGATCATTGAACAACCAGTGAAGCACAGTAATGCAGTACTGGCCACAAACATCAGACGATATATCTTGGAGTCTTTTCTGGCTCCATTCATATACATGGCAATTTCGCTTAAGACGCTGAGCGATTCTTGTGTCGAAGGGCGGCATTCCGAAGCTGTCGAAATAGATTCCTCGTCCATTTGAACCGAGGTAAACGGCAACCCAGTGGCTTCCTGCTTGGTTGTGGATATCGGTGTTGATGATGATGGCACAGAGCCGGGACCATGTCCAGGGGACACGGTCAGCAGGGTAGACGCCTCCAATTGATGCATCGGTATGGGGTAGTACCTTCAGCAGCTCAAGTGTATTCATAAGACGATGGTACGCAGGACAATAGTCGTGGCTTTGTGACCCGAGTGGAAAAGGTTTATGGTGTGACACCTGCTCGGTTGTTTGGACGCAACTAACGTAATTGTGTGGTGAACCTCTATTAAATAGTTTAGTATTCTTTTTCAACCACTGTAGTCGACAATAACTTGTCTTGTTGAGTCAATTTCCAACAAATTATCGTATTCAGCATATAGCAGACAATTTACATTTTGCTCTGTTGCTTTGTTGAATCGTACTTCAATACGAATACTCCCACTCTTTACGAGATTCCACTGACCGGCAGAACTTGCAGATAAATCGGGAGTCAGGTCAAAGGCGAATAAACAAAAGCCGTCGGAATATGCTAGACGAGAAATGTTATTTCCATGGTCACTAAAATGCGTTCAAGTCCCCGCAAATAAAGTATTAAAAGTTTCCACATCTAGACACCCGTCAGAGGTAAAACTCGGTAGGGGTTTCGTAGGTACTTGGCGTCCATCGACATTCAGGCATAAAAAGTTGATTCCAAAATTCTGGAAGTTGAAGGGATTCTTCTTCCTCGCTCCATTGAAACTGGCATTGTCAACAAATCCAAGTATAATTCTTTTAGGCAGTTGCCCTAAAATTGCGTTATCTATCGTCTCTCCCATAATTCCATTATGCAGAACAAAAGATTTAACCTCAACACGGGTCACGAGATATTTTGCAGTTGTCTTTGCAAGCGTTTTAGCGTGAGCTATCAATATTCCAGGGCTGAGTTTCACGCGTCGAACAATTAAAGAGGCCTCCACAATATTTACTTTATAATTAAGTGTAGTATCGTCCATGGGACAATATTCATCCTTTGTGCGGATAAGACAAACAGGTAGCTCTACACCGTTCATCAAAAATTTATCTTGATTGAAAACGTCACAATGCAAATGTCCCAGCAGATCAAACGGTCTTCCACCTTTCGTAAATACTTGTCGAGAGATTAGGCCTTTATTTTTTTTACATCAGTGCCCACAACTGCAGCAGTATCCATAGCGCCAGAGGTATCAGTTGACCATGGAGCCATTCCGAGATACGAGGACTTGGTATCTTCTTCATAGTTCAGCAATGTTTCAATATATGCTCTATAGGCGTAGAGGTTATTTGGCGGCGTAACAACTTTTTGATTGAAATATACATCCACTTGGTTGAACATTGAATGNTGTATAACCAGAAGCATTGAATGGCACCACTCGTAAAAGAGATGACTGCACATCACCTGTTACATAGGGTACACAAAGGTCACTATAGATGAACAAGCTTTCAGGTAAACCCCTGGCCAGACTAACAGGTAGATATCCCTCACAATACCGCTTTGCGTTTGTGAAACTGTGCACGCGCCTCTCAAACCCCAACATATCAGCCAATTTATCCGAAAAGTCTAATGCGTGTACCGTGCTACCGCATGTTTTGGAGGTGCAATGTCTTCCAATTTTTACAAAGCCTTGTTGGGTAGAACACTCAAATTTTATATGATCCTTCAAGGGTGCAAAGTTATTCATGAAACCTACGAGATCGGTCAGGTCCTTGAAAACCGCAGTAGGTAGAAAAAATGTTTGTGGTAGATTTGCCTTGCCCTTATTGTCTTTACCGCTACTAACAAAGTTGATGGAGGCATTTTTCCTATTACGTATATGTAAAAAATGACAAGGAAACTGTATTTCACTCAGGGCCACAACCCATTCTCCTTCCAACTCAACTTGTTTCGGGAGCAATGTTGTATATTTTGATGCTGTATTATCGAGATGATAATCCATGCTGCTGTTGCTTGGAAGTACCATATAAAATTCGTTCCTCTTCATTTTTTTCCAATGACGTGCAGCTCTGACGCAGGTATCCACGAATCAAATTTATCAGGATATCCCTGCCAATGGATAAGAATTTGTTTATTTTTTCCTTTTCCTTTAGAGCGTATGACACGTTCAACTACGAATTCATCCTTGTCCGTTTGTTTACTGACAAGTACCAACTCTGGCTCGTAAAAAAATCCTTCAATTTGTTCATCACCTAAATCTTTCAGCTCGTATCTTGGTACTGATTGTTTGAGGACTGCTTTCGGTATTTGGAATATTTCTTTACTCCAATTAGTCTCATATCCTTTCTCAAAGATGCCTTTCGCTCGACTGATGCGCACATAGTCCCCAACTTTGTATTTAAAGGTTTCTTTACGAGATTTCTCCGACTTGTACCGATTTTGTATATTACGCCATGCATATGGAGCATTATCGATATTAACAGTCGCAGGTGCCATTTTTATTGATGAATGTCTCGAGTTGTTATAAGAGTCGACAATTTGTTCCAACACATCCATATATTTATATGTTCGACTATGTGTAAAGTAACGCCACATGCGCTCCTTCAGTGTCCGATTGAAACGTTCCACGATTGCGGCTTTTATGTCAGGATTACGCGCAACACGAAATTGAATTTTTTTATCAGAGAAAAATTTTTGGACACTGCTAGCCATAAATTCTTTTCCCTTGTCAGTTTGTATACAAACAGGCACACGACCACCGCTCCTTCCCATTATACGTTTAAAGCCCTCGAGTACCTGCGGTGCCGACTTGTCCTTCAATGGTTCAACCCAGGCAAACTTGCTTAAAACGTCAATGACCACAAGTAAATATGAAATCCCATCATTGTATGTCTTTAGTGATCTCAACTCAACCAAATCAGCCTCCCATACATCATCAATGTTTGTCACTGTATAATGTAACCGTGGAAATTTACGTCTGATGGGTCTATGGAGAGTATAAGTATTCTGTGCGTTTAGCCAATTTTTTATTTTATTTTTTTCAATTTCATTCTTATATTTTGTGAGAATATTTCGTGCTCCCGTATAAGCCACAGGCTCTGGAGGATGAAAATAGGCCCCCGATAGTTTCTCTTCTTCTAAAATTGAAGCCATCCCTAGTGGAAAAACCTAAGGCAGAGGCGTAACACGCCTGATCAGAATTTCGGATCGGACTTGATCAGTTTCTGATCAAGACCTGAACAGAATTTCCACTCGGGATGTTGGAAGTCCTGTGGTCTTTTTTTTCCGTACGGAGAAAAACCTCGCACTCTTCTCTTCAAATTCCGACGAGTACGGTGCATGAGCGAGCTGCGGGGTGTACCACCCTCCTCTTCAAAGCTTTCGTCCTCCGAAATCTCAGGCTGTACTTTGGGCCTACTAGAGGGTATTTGCGGTACACGATGAAATTTAGGGTTACCCATAAACTCGCGAGGTGTATTTATACTATGGAGATACACGGCAAAATGTTCCCAGCCTTTAGCTTGACAAGTTTTACGGGCTCTGACCACATCTTGAATTAAATCGACAATATTCACGCCATCAAGTGATTGACCATTCAAAGTCACTTGTCCCCTTGCATCCCACTGGAGTTTTCTTCCAGTGTCTGGTCTATCGATGTATTCCAAAATACCCGAGGCTTTTCTTTGGAAGGTCGCA
>NW_021680500.1:9180-10200 GCF_001412515.2 Diachasma alloeum | reverse complement strand
ATTATACAATTTCCATTTCTCATGATCATCCTTGGGTGTTTTTGAATTCAAAATTTCCAATAATTGAGCATCCAATCGACTTGTATTAGTGCCAGGGGTTTGAGCTGATGGTTTAATCTCTTTAGCCAGCTCCGTTAGAACGTGATGAACGTCATATGTAGAATTTTTCTTCAATTTTTCCACACTGTCTTCCGGCACAAATATCATTTTTCGTGCATGTTCCATGATTATACAACAGCTGAAATGATTGCGCTAATGAGAGGCCCCAATAACATGGGCAGGAATGCGCCGCCTTTCTGATTGAGAATTTTTTTCTTGCTGGATAAACTCTGTCTTTTGTCTGCCAACTTTCTCAAGATTTTTTTATGTTTACACAATTTCGATTTTTCACAATTTTTCAATGGAATATTCCCATGTAATAAATTCAGAGCACACTCGCAAATACAACGAATCAAATCTNGGAATCAAATCTTTATTGGCGTATTGTATTAATGCTCGTCGTAGTCTCGGTGGGGCGTGGATCATTGCATGTAATAAGGCTGTATTTTTTTCTCCGAGCGACTTGCGAACACAGCCGCTTCCAGAGCGACTTGTCTTTGCCATTACACACGAACGACTGGTACACCACGTGATGAGCCTCCCCCTTTTATATTGTTTTCCTTTCGTGGAACATAAACATAGTGATAGGGGTCGCTGGGGAATACACTGGTACCGAATCTGCAGTTTTCAGGAGTCGACTGTTTTAAATCAAGCAGCAAATATCCATGAGCCTGCGATGTCGCATCGAAATATGCCTCTTGTAAAAATTTTGGATCCTCAGGATATATCTGACGAGCCAAATGGGCAATTTNATTTTGCAAATATGCAAAGAGACAACGCTTGGATAAGCCCACGTGTGATTAATGGATACGAGTTTCAGGATTTGTGGAATCTTGTGAGCTCTATTCCACAGAGCGCCAATGGTTTCGACTGTGCGGACACATTTTGGATAAAACTCCATGTGGCTGAAGCCCCTGCAGG
>NW_021680500.1:6458-9170 GCF_001412515.2 Diachasma alloeum | reverse complement strand
TTCCTTGGCGGAATAAATTTTGATATATAAACATAACACTGAGATTTTTGTGATGACTGCCTTTTGTGAATAAGTCGACTATTGCACCATTCGATGATTCACGCATCAAGTCGTCCACAACAACCAATTTTGGTTTATTATCATCAAAATCTCCGGATCTTGGTAAACCCTCTCGAAATTCGACAAAATTTTTGTCATAATCCGAATATCCATTCTGCCACTCAGCATAATAGAAAATCACTTTTTCAATCGGTGTATCACACATTTCTTTAATTTCTTTCAAAAATCTTTTAACAAAAAATGTTTTCCCACAACCTGTGGGTCCACAAATCATGGCAGTGAAGGGATGTTTCCACCTTGTATCCATGTTGCCGTCTGATTAAGCATTGTAAAAAACTCGTCATTTTATACACTTGTATAAGATATTCAAAAAGTAGTATGTATTTCAAAACGGCAGGGGGGTGTCGTAAGGCCCAAGCGTTTGACCTGCTAAGGGAGGCTATTACCTCATTGGTCAAGGACAATACGCCCTACAGCTCTCAAGGGCATGTTTGTGATAGAACTTGTGACAGATGTCTAAAAAATCCACCATGTGACACTACAAGTGTGGATAAAATAGTGTGTGATGACTGTAATCGAGAATTCCACGGTCGATTGTGTTTCGAAAACCATAAGAAAGCAGGATCTTTTGGAGGGATAAAACCAACAGTATGTGGAAACATAAAATTGTGTAAAAATTGCAATACGAAAATTGATCATCGGAATGCTCAGAAACACCAGTGCAACAAATATTACTGCTCTGTCTGCCAGAAGGATGAAGCCGCATCTCACCTGTGTTACATGCCTACATTGAAATTTAAGAAGAAAACAACGGTGAAACGTGTGGCGTTTGTTTTTTACGACTTTGAAACACGACAAGACGATAAGATGGAAGGGACTGATGACGTCAACATACACGTGCCTACACTCTGTGTTGCCCAGACTGTATGTGACCGATGTGCAGAGATGAACGATGACGACATTATGAAAACTGAGGAGAATCTTGGAAGCCCAGGCAGTGTGTGTAATCCTCGAGAACATGTTTTTGACGATGGCGATCCTGTGCGTGGANCATCTGACCGAGTGGGTGGAAGAAGCTTTTCGAAATGTCTACAATAATATCATAGAAGCCGGTGGCCGTGGAATGAATCGAATGTGCCTCACATTCAATTTTGCAAATATGCAAAGAGACAACGCTTGGATAAGCCCACGTGTGATTAATGGATACGAGTTTCAGGATTTGTGGAATCTTGTGAGCTCTATTCCACAGAGCGCCAATGGTTTCGACTGTGCGGACACATTTTGGATAAAACTCCANTCATATGTATTGCACACAACGCGAAGGGTTACGACTCTCAATTCATTTTGAGAGATGTTATGCGTCGGATAAACTGAGAAATTAAAGCAATTATTAACGGCACAAATATAATTTTGATGGATTTTGGGGATAATAAGTTTATAGATAGTTTGAATTATTTCCATATGGCTTTAGCCAGTTTACCGAAGGCCTTTGGTTTAGGAGATATTGCAAAAGGCTATTTCCCACATTTTTTCAATAAACGAGAGAATCAAGAATACGTTGGGCCTATACCTGAGAGAAAATATTATGGCGCNATCAGGAATACGTTGGGCCTATACCTGAGAAAATAATATTATGGCGCGGATACGATGAATGTGCAGGATCGAGAAAAATTCTTAACTTGGTACAATGAACGTGTAGCCGAAAATTACCAGTTTGATTTCCGTAAAGAAATTTTGCATTAGTGTAGACTCGATATTACAATTTTAAGGAAAGCGTGTGTGGAGTTTCGTAAATTAATCATGAATGCTGGGAATGTTTGCCCATTTACAGAGTGTGTAACGATTGCTTCGACGTGTATGCGCATTTTTCAAACAAATTTCTTGAAAGAAAAACAGATAGGTATTATACCTCAGGGCGGTTATCGTTTAGGAAAAACGCAATCAAAAGTAGCGATTGAGTGGTTACTCTGGCACGAGCATTGTGAGAATCATCGAATAATACACGCCGGGCGCACTCGCGAGCACAGAACGGAATCAGGGCATCGACTAGATGGTTATTGGGAAGATGTTGAAAATAATAAAAAATATGCATATCAGTTTCACGGCTGTTATTGGCACGGTTGTCCACGGTGTTTCAAGTTTAATAGAGATAAAGAGTTGAGCCATAAGGATACATTAGAGAGTCGATATGAAAGAACAGGAGCAATTACAAGGGAATTGCAAAACTTGGGTTACGAAGTCGTTGAAATGTGGGAATGCGATTTTATTCGTACAAAAAAGACAGATCTCCAACTGTCAAATTTTCTTGAAAATATCGATCAACAAATGTTTGTTGCTTTAGATCCTCGAGACGCGTTTTTCGGTGGACGTACGGGAAATACCGTAACACACTATGATGTTAAAGAGAATGAAAAAATTCGATATGTCGACGTTTGTTCGTTATATCCATATGTTTTAAAGACGGGGATTTTTCCTATCGGTCACCCCGCTGTATATGTAGGGAACGATTGTCAGCTCATATGTCTTAATAATGATATTTCGCGGATAGAGCGACTTGTGAAATTCCGCATTTTACCCCCGCGACGATTATTTCACCCAGTTTTACCTGTCAAAGCACACGGTAAGCTACTGTTTCCTCTCTGTCGGTCATGC
>NW_021680500.1:0-6400 GCF_001412515.2 Diachasma alloeum | reverse complement strand
CATTTTACCCCCGCGACGATTATTTCACCCAGTTTTACCTGTCAAAGCACACGGTAAGCTACTGTTTCCTCTCTGCTGGTCATGCTGCGAAGGTTCAGTGCAAGACAATTACCCTCATGATGACCCCACTGAACGCGAGTTTTTGAGGACTTGGGTCGCCCCAGAGCTCCGTAAAGCCATAGAGGTGGGGTATAAAATTTTGGAAATTAGTGAAATTTGGGAGTATAAAAAAACAACACGTTATGATCCTATGACACGAACAGGAGGTTTATTTGCTGAGTATATAAACACTTTTTTAAAAATCAAACAAGAGGCTTCCGATTGGCCGGCAGAATGCATAGATGATGAATCCAAGGATAGATATATANAATTTGGGAGTATAAAAAAACAACACGTTATGATCCTATGACACGAACAGGAGGTTTATTTTCCGAGTATATAAACACTTTTTTAAAAATCATACAAGAGGCTTCCGATTGGCCGGCAGAATGCATAGATGATGAATCCAAGGATAGATATATAGCCGAATATGAGGCGAGAGAGGGAATAAAACTCGACAAGGATAAAATTTTAAAAAATGCTGGATTGAGAGCAGTAGCAAAACTTTGTTTAAACTGTCTCTGGGGTAAATTTGGGGAAAGACAAAATTTTACGAAAAAGGCAATTATTCGGACATATGAGGAGTTTGCTAACATAATGTGCAATCCTGAAATTGAAGTGACAGGGCTTGTCCCTGTCGATAACGAGACTCTCTTCATGTCCTGGAAACATTTAAACGAAGCTGCGGAACTGTCTACCAAAGCCAACGTTGTTATTGCGGCTTATACAACAGCTCACGCACGTCTCAAATTCTATTCTTATTTAGAAAAACAGCAAGAACGCGTTTTATATTATGATACAGACTCGGTTATTTACGTGAGCGATGGAACTAACGAGTTACCACTGGGGAATATTCTGGGTGACTTGACTGACGAAGTAAAGGGCTACGGAGAAGGGAGTTTCATTACGTCTTTTGTCTCTGGCGGTCCAAAATTTTATACTTATCGCGTGAAGAAACCGGATGGAAACATCGCAGAAGTTAGTAAAATAAAAGGCGTTAGGCTAAATTACGATACGCGTAAACAGATTCATTACGACTCGATTCGTGCCCTCGTTGTCGATAAGGTAGAGCCTTACCAGATCAACTACAAGGGTATACGACGGACAATGTACCATGACGTCATCACGAAACCNGATGGAAACATCGCAGAAGTTAGTAAAATAAAAGGGGTTAGACTTAATTACGAGACGCGTAAACAAATTCATTACGACTCGATTCGTGCCTTCGTTATCGATCAGGTAGAGCCTTACCAGATCAACTACAAGGGTATACGACGGACAATGTACGATTGAAAAACTAAAACGAATGAAAGATACTTTCGATTTTTTAAGCTAGTGTATAGGGATTAGATTATGGATTAGAGTAATTTTTTGTAGAAGTCAACTAAATTTAAGTTTTAATACCAGAAGTAAGTTTTTTTCGTAGATATAAGCTACATGTAAGTTTTCAATTTCATNGTAGATATAAGCTACATATAAGTTTTCAATCGCATTTTTCTAAATTTGAGCGAATTTTATATTCTTTTAGATTATAATTAGATGTAAGTTTTTAAAAGGAAGTTTTTTGTGAATGTAAATTTTTCTTTTCAAAAGAAAAGAGAAAATGTGAACTTTTTTTTGTTTTTTTTAATCCTTACGCTACAAGGAAGTAATTTTTTTTTTTACGGCCTTGGAGTCCCTTTTTCGGGTCCCATTCGGCACTCTATCCAACCCTATGCATGCGGCTGTGGATTCTACACTGTACCGCATTCGCACTTCTATAGAACATAGAAGTAGCATGGGGAAACCACAGAAAACCCATGCCGGTACAGGCGGTTCCTCTATTAGCAACCTCCCGCTCGCCGGAGCCTTCCGTTGAAAAATTCGGTTCCACGGGGAATCGAACTCACAACCGTTCGCACACTAGACTTGCATCTAATCCACTCGGCCACCGACGTCGTTGAAGTAAATTTTTCAAGGTTTGTTTTTCAAATGAAGAAAAAGAAGGATATATCGTGTTTTTATTCAAAAAACCTAACTCTACAAATACATTTCTTAAAATTGAAAACTCAATGCAAATGAATTACAATTGTTTTTTTTTTCAATTTTGTTTTTTCCCCGTGATGGGGAGGGGGGGGGGGCACCTCACTCCCACTCCTCGAGGTCCCAGTTGTCCGTACTGCGGTTGAGATGATAGGAGCCCACCGAAGAGGTTGTGGAGGTCTTATAAATCCTCGATGGGAGATTCTACAGAGCTGGTCGCATGCATCTGAAAATTTTAAAAACGAGTGAAATGTGGTTGACAAAAAATCTACGGAAAATGTGACGAATAAGTTTTTCATGAAAACAATCCAGCACGGAAAATTTCTGCGTGAGAGAAAGCGAGCAAAAATTTCTATCATAAAAAATTTCTTTCACAAAAAATTTTGACACTAAAAAATTGGAAGAAAACCAGAATACAAAAATTCTAAATCGAAAAAAAAACGAGACGAAACCCCAATGGAAAAAACATGCAAACTCAATAAGAGACGTTTAAAAACTGAAAAAAATGCACACATTTTGGAAAAAATTCAACTCAAAATTTGAGGCTGAAAAATTGGACGACACCGGAACAGAAAAATTCGAAAACGAAAAAATCTAACACGGAAAATTTCAACGATAGAAAACACGAGCAAAAATTTCTTTCACAAAACATTTCTTTCAAAAACAATTTCGACGCTGAAAAATTGGACGAAAACCGGAATAGAAAANTGCGGCGTGGATCGATCAGTGGTTAAAATTTTTGGACTCATTGCCTCTCAAACAATACAAGGAGTCTCTGATCCGGGCGATCACAAGTGTTGCCATGCATTATATGGAATTCAACAGGATGCCAGTCACTGAAGAACTCCACTATCGCATACGCAGCAATTTCGAGGAGATTTACCTTCTGGCCAGGGATGACCTCCGTCGTACAATACCTCAGCAGAACGAGGGATATTTGTATCAATTATTTGGTGAAATGTTTCATTTTTGCTTCGATGAGTTGGATGGTTTTGCGGGAGGGGCTTACCGAATGCCCACATACTAAAGACTATATGATAATAATAATCTCTTGTGATTGTAAATAATTTTAAATTGGAACGAAAAAAATATCATTTGTAAGCCTAAAAATGTATTTCATCATTTTACATGAATTAAAGAAAAAGTAATTTGTAAACCTTGTATTATTCATTTACGAAAAAGCTTGACATTTTTTCAGCTATGTAGAAGTTTCTAGAACAATATATTCGGCTCCATATCAGCTCGAAAAATTCACCGTCCTCAAAATGAAAGAGAGAGAGAGAGAGAGAGAGAGAGAGAGAGAGAGAACGTATTGTCCGCTCTTTGCGTCATTCATGGTTGCAATCCTTTGTTATCCATTTAAAAAAAAATTCAAAAGCGTAATGTCTCTCCGGAGTCTCAAGGACAGTGGCTCCAATGTCCTGGAGAGCGACATCCGGACCCTTGCCGACGCCGTCCTCCACGGTTGGACCACCAGCAGAGGGGCCCGACTCCCGACACCCGTCCGATATATCCTGTCCGACAGTTTTTCTATTTACCCGCCAGCCCTTTTCCACCCACTTTCCACCCGCCCCCCCTTTTCCACCCACCACCCACTTTCCACCCGCCACTCATTATCCATCTGGCGGCCATTTTCCACCCACCACCCACTTCCTGTGACCCTCGGACCCCAACTTTGAGGCCCTGCACCCCAGGGGGCCCCCCAGCGCGCCGACGACCTCTTCAAAGGCATGCCGTCGAAGGGGGAGGGGGGACGTGCATTCCCCCCGCCCACCTCCCCCCTTTTCCCGGAAAAAGGGGGGAGGGGGGAGGAGGGATTTCCTGGAAAAAAAATCGCCAATAATGCCCTCTTACTACTGAGGTGTCCCGAGAGGAGAAGAGAGCGGAAAAACTCTCTTTAGAATCGATGACGGACGCAATCGCATTAAGGTTGCTGGAAATGAGCTCCTATTTAGAGTTTATTAAACAGGTAATGAAGGAAGACAAGACATTTGATTTTCACGTAAATATTGAAATTCACGGGAGAAAGATACGCGGTCTAGTGGACTCAAGAGCATCTCGTACTTTCGCTGAAAAAGTACGGATCGAGCTACTGAGTGAACTAAGCATAAGCGCAAAGAGAATACCGCCAAGCAGAATTCTAGTGGCGAATAGCCAATTACAAGTGGTAAAGGAAGCCTCCAAGATACCTTTGATATTAGGCGGAAGAACAATCACAGTTGAAACCCCTTGGATGGCTTCCCTATCCGAACATTTCATACTGTGATTAGACTTTTTGAAAGAAGCACGTATCGTCATCGATTTCTTTGACCAATCCTGGTTCTTCAGAGACAAACCTGCCACATAACAGTGTGTAACGCCCTGAAAGTATCTGGAGAAGAGCAAAATAGCCAACTCCAAAAACTCATGGATGAAAAAATTGCAGTGCACGAAGGAAGTCCTCCGATTTCCAAGCTACCACCACACAAAATCAATGTGGAAGGGCACGAATCGATCCAAAAAAGGGTCCGTGTCGTGTCTGAATACATTAAATTATCAATGTGGAAAGAGGTAGATGAGATGCTCCGCGATGGAGTTATCAAACCATCCAAAACGGACCAGAATAGTCCCGTTGTGATAGTAAATAAAGCCAGCGAAAACTATCAATTTTGCATCGACTTGCATCGAGTGAATGAAGTAACAAGAAAGGATGCTTACCCGGTTGAAATATGATCGGAATCCTTGATGAGTTATGACAGGCCAATTACATCACGATACTCGATTCGAGTGTCGTGTATTGGCAAATACCGTTAGCAGAGGAATCGAAGGAGATCACTGCATTTACGGTACCGGGAAGACGGTTTTTTTATTCGAACGCATGCCGTACGGATTGACGAATGGCCCTGCCACCTTCCAAAGAGCTTTGGACAAATTAATAGGTTCAGAGTCTCTCGGACATTTGAGGAACACCTCACGTGGTTAGGGAAGGTTCTCGACAAGTTGAGAGACCATGGTCTTATTAGGTGTACAAATAAGTTTTAGGACACTTGGTAAAAAATTTAAAATTCATTTTCGAAAAAAAGTAAAATATATTTATTCATCAAAATAATCTCCATAATTTTGAATGACCTTCAGCCATCTGTTAGGTAATTCATGGATGCCTTCCGCAAAGAAAGTTTCATCTTGCGAGGCAAGGAAATTATCAACCCATTTTTGCCCTTCTTTAAATGTTTTGAATCGCACATCAGTCAATTGGTTTCGCATCTTCCGAAGCAAGTGAAAATCTTTTGGAGCTAAGTCTGGTGAATACGCCGGGTGTGGCGCAACTTTCCATCCAAGAGCCATTAACGTACCTTTGACCGGTTTACCCACATGAGGCCTGGCGTTGTCATGGAGCAATTTTACTGCACGATTTCCTTTGACAGTAAATGGACATTTTTGTTTAATTTCTTGGTTCAATCTTATCAATTGTTGAAGATAGCGATCAGCAGTAACTGTCGCGCCAGAATTCAAAAGTTCATGATGCAGTACGCCTTTCATATCCCACCATATACAGAGTATGATATTCTTACAGTGAATATTGCGCTTCGGTGTCGATGTCGTCGGCTCGCCGGGGTTAACCCAATGATATTTGCGTTGTGGATTATCAAAATACATCCACTTTTCATCGCCGGTCCCAATTTTCCACAAAAAAGACTTTCTATGTTGCTTATTGTAAAGATTCAGACATATGTCAAGTCGGCTATCTTTATTTCCTTGAGTCAAAAAGTGTGGCACTCACTTTGTTGCTTTTCGAATGTTTCCCATTGCGTTTAAGCGATAGGAGTAGGATGGGAACTACTTTGGCGCCCCCCACCTAAAGTCGATATGGCCCCATCGCCACACCTGTCAGAGTAGCACGGCTCCATGTGTGTGAGCGCTGGGGTACAGCGTGGCTGCGGGTGCATCACCCGGACGCGTATCCCAACCTCGAGCGGTTTCGGGAGAACCGCTGGTCCCTCGGCCACGAAATTAAAATTTGGGGGTCAGAAACTTTACCCCCACTACGGCTTATAAGTATAGGACCCCACCACCGCACCGATCGGAATAGCGCGGCTCCGACGTNGAAACTTTACCCCCACTACGGCTTATAAGTATAGGACCCCACCACCGCACCGATCGGAATAGCGCGGCTCCGACGTGTGTGTGTGGTGAGGGTACAGCGTATACTGCGGGCGCGTAGCTCAACCCTGAGCGGTTTCGGGGGAACACCTGGTCCGTCGGCCGCGATACTAAAATTTGGGGGTCAAAAATATTGGCC
>NW_021680499.1:604440-620880 GCF_001412515.2 Diachasma alloeum | reverse complement strand
GCAAAAAAAAAATAATTTAATTTATCTTGTATAGGGTGTAGGAAGTGGAGAAACGCAATTCTGAACCGTCCATCTGCCTGAAGGGAATCCAAATTTCCTCAGGAATCGAATGGAATACGTTATAAGGCTCTAGCTCTCATAGTTTTCGAGATAATCACGAAAAACGAAATCGCAAAAAAAAAAAATCAATTTATCTTGTATAGGGTGTAGGAAGTGGAAAACCGCAATTCTGAGCCGTCCATCTTAACTCAAATATTCAGAACCAAAATGAAATGAATTTTCCATTTTCCCTGAATTTTCCTGATTTTTCAGAATTTTCACACAATAATGAACTGATAAATCGATTGTTTGATTGATTTCCAAATCATTTGGAAACAGAACATCAATGGAATATTTGATTTTTCAATGACAAGGTTTCCTGAAATATCAGTGAAATTTCAATACGATAAAAATTTTCGGAATTTCACACGGAAAACTCAGACGAAAATTTTCAACAGTGTATTTCGATAGGAGTGCGAAAAAGTGTTTTTTGATCGCCAAGTTTCAAAGAACACTTTTCACACGAGTGTCGAACCCTATTTTTCGTCTAATGTGTGAAAAAACATTGTGAATAGAAATTTCATCACAATGTGTTTGCACAATCCCACTTTACGCCCAAGTGATGAAAAAGAAGTTTCCATTCCAATTCAAGAACTCCAATTCAATAAATTTAGACATGACAAATAATTGCGGGACCCAATTCATTCACGATTTTATATCATGTGACTATTGCATTGACTGTCGAGGAGAAAAAAGCAATTCCCATGTCATGCACCAACAAAGTGTCCCTCGTGAATGCAAATGTTTCAAGTATTCACTAGTTAAATATCTGCGAGCAATAATTTTTCACCAGCGATTTGTTTGATTGATTCATTAGTCCTCGAATCTCCGTTACAATCATTCAGCATTCATCAATAGTAGAAAATCCGCATTGGCCCTGAGAAATTGCCCGGAAAATCGTTGTCCATCGTATCTCCATTAGAGCGAAATTGAGAATCGAAATTCAATCAATCACAAAATTTGAATACTCTCCCCTTTTTTTCATACTGCAACAGATTACGATGAAAAAAAACAATGATATCGATATCCTAGAGCACTTTATTTTTGCAACAGTTGGCTCGAGGCCCCGGAGGTAGTTCCAACGGAATGTGTAGTTATGCAGAGGGGGGAAAAAATGTAACTAGTGTGCGCTAGTTGTACTCGCAACACTCAACAATTTTACCCCTGGAGGGAGAGAGAACTCCGTCGGGTGAAATAAAAAAAAAATGTGGCACATTCCATACAATGCCTGGGAATGAGGTCATTTGTATAATTAAAAAAAAAATTGAGTCCTCGGAAAATGTAGGGAAAAAATGAAATTTATTCTCAACAAATTGCTGTGGACTTTGCATTACCCAGAGAGAGAAAGATAAATTGAAAAAATCCAATTTTCTCACCCTCAGTTGGAGCTTTACCTTTGTCTCATTGAACTGTATACTGTAACTTCAATTTCTTGTCGCGTTCATCGATCAGTGATATTGATTTTCTCCTCGTCATTTTCCCACTATTACGTGAAAATTGTCGTGTTCTACCAAGTTTCAGATTTACGAGAATGAAAATAAAAAGGGAAAAGAAAATAGATGGAAAGCTCAATTGCCTTGGTGCCTCTGTAATTCACATAGATGGCTGGCGGAAAAACGATTTAGGATACTCCACGAATGGAATTGTCAGAAGTCAAATTTGATTGTTATTGAGGAGCCAGGTGACGCGCGCCCAATCGACAGAGGCGCCTCTTCTTTGCACAACATTGGAATGTAATCAATAGCGAAACAAATGAGGCAAAAAAGAAACGGGAGGATCGAGTGGAAATTGGTTTTAGCTGTTTGTGAAATACTGGGTACAAATTAATGAAAGCTCGTGGATTCTTTTACACTAATGGGAAATCTGATAATCCCACGCCATCGGCCAGCTGATTGCACACCCCCTGTTCACTCTTTTTATTCTATCTGTTAACTCCAATTTGAATCTACAGGGGCGGTAATAGGAAAAAAATCATTTGCCGCCGATAAATGTTCATTAGCACACGCGTGGAGGTATTTCACTTTTCGATAGAGGAAAAAATTTTGTTTCGTAAGATTAGTTCACCCTGTTAACAATTTTTAAATGAAATTTTTTTTAAAGATGTACTTTTACTAATTCGATTTTAACTCAAATATATGCTTATTATTCCATTAAAATAAATATCCTATGTCCTCATGATTATGATCCTACATTTCTTGGAATTTTTTATTACATTAAAGTGAGAGAACAGATTAATTTTGACAGAGATGACTTTCTTGATACAACAAAATATTCTCTTGTCAATTTCTAGAATCGTGAAATCTCCTGCAATGATAGAAAGGATTAGTTATTGGTAACGAATGGATTTAGTTGGAGACGAGAGTCTATTCGGTCTCATTCGTTAATAGTTAACAAATGTACATTTGAGGAGCCTTGTTTGACTCGATTTTCGCTTTCCAAGTGAGCCATTATTTAACTATTAACGAATATTCATTTGGTTATATTCAACTCTACTATTCGTTAATAGTTTATAGTTAACAAATCTTTGAATATTTAATAGCTGATTAACTTAATAATCAAAAAATTGCTGAGTAATGTTAACAATTGACTTATCTAAAATTCAACTTCATTTAAAATTATCCTTAAGGGGAAACGGCACCCCTGCGTTTATATGAATCTTTAGAATTGTGTTTTCTCCTGCAATTACTATTTTTTATTCATTAAACTACTTCATTGACTCAATAATGCGATAATCGAGTCGATAAAGTAATTTCATAGATAGAAATTAATAATTGTAGGAGAAAACACAATTCTAAAATTTGATGTAGACAACGGGGTTCCGTCTCCCCTTAATGAAAATCTCTCTCTGCTAATCGACCAATATTCTCAATATGTTGTTCTCAATTAAAGCTATGGAACGATTCATCCATTTGTATGAATAGTTGTCCGGTAACACCTGACTCTCGATACCCGTTACATAACATGAAAAAATACTCGATTAATTAGTGCAGTAAACAATTCGTTTTGGGATTCACGAACTACTATTCAACAAACTTGGTTACCACGAATTAATAATGGGAATAATTCATTAGAGAAGTGACTTCAAATAAAAATACAAACTTATGGAACGTGTAGCGCTTCCCGGAGAAAAAGCTGTACGCACAAAAGCTGTGAACTCGTGCGTTATCGCGTTGCCAGTTACAGACCAAAAGCCCAACGCCCTTGTTTCAACCCGTGTAGTTATATCACCCCTATCTGCCATATAAACCGGGTGAAATAATAACTGCGTCTACCTCCACTGGCACCGCGTAATTTTTCACCTCTTAATTCATCGTATTTCCTTTTAATCACTCGTTTTTTCTCCCCGACAAATAGAAATGGTGAAATGAATTGAATGAAAATCGTCATTTTAATTTTTTCTCGTTATTTCATCAATATTTCCTAAATTCCTGTGTTTGATTCAACGATAATATTTCAATTGTGGGGAATAACTAATTCATTTGTTCCAAATAAATCTTCTGTTTGAATTATAATAAATGAAAAGTGTTATAAGTTAAGGAATTCATTCTCTTCGCCGTCTGTACAATTATTTCATTTCCAATTAATAAAATTTTTTTTTAATTTTATTTGGATCGAGAAAACATTCGTTTCTATTCACTGAGGAAAATTTTCTAGAAAAATTCATGTGCTAGCAACATCAATACCTCGCAATTTGCACTGTTGGAAATATTTTTGTGTTCCACCAGAAATATTATCGTTCAGCACTGCAAAAATTATTGGGGGCACCATAATTTTTCTGGTGTTACATAATATTTCTTTCAAATGTGTGAATTGTCTGGAATTTTTCTGGAATATCGAGATCTATTCTAACTCCAGACTGTTGAACATTTCTTGCTGGAATATCCGATGCACTTTTTTGAAATTTTGGTCAAGTTATGGTTCCACTGAAATTCCAAGAAATTTCATCATTAAAAATTCATAATGTTATGAAAAAATGAATGACAACTGTAAATTTTAGCTCAATTATTCCCCAGAAATTGATAGACTCAGGAAAATTCAAGGAAATATGATATTGAGTTATCAATTAATTAAAAATTCAGCGTTATTCGACGCTGAATATTCGTTGTATAATTGGAAAGTCAAGTAAATTGGGTAATTCTCGTCTTCCTGCTTCTCAAAATCATTGGAATTTCATTAAATTTCCCTTTAAATCAATTTCAACGTCACTCTCCTGAAACTGATTAGTCAACTGTCCTTGAAATTCCATTTTTATTCTAACAGAATATTTATTTGATTCGAATAAAGTGTATTTAACCCAAATAAACCATTCCTCTGTGTGCATTCCGAAAATCCTTCAATGCTAAAATATCCCGATAAAAAGGTAGATACCGTTCATCATGGAGTAGATTATAACATCCAATCGATGTATGATATTTATTTATCAGCTTCACATCAGCTTCACCCGAATGTATCATTGTCTGTAGTGCACCTGCACCTTGATAAATGAACCAATTTAGGGATCATATAACATAGATATCATATCCACCCAGTTTCAGGTCGGTAATCGAATTCCACATGGCCATTGGGGACTATCTGATATTCAATTCAATGATCATTTAATGTTTCCTCAGTGGTGGAACATAAATTTGTTATTTCCAGTATCCGAGAGTGTTCATTCCTCCTTTTCCCCAGCCGTTGGATTTCACGTGTCATGCTTTCGCGTGATAGGTAACGCTGTAGTATCCTCCCGGGATACATGTTGGCGAATCTTGTATTATATATACACACGTGGAAAAAGAAATTAACTTAACCAAGAAGCGAAACGACCACATAGGGGAGAAAAATCTTGCATTAAAAATGTGGTACTTCGTTTAAGATTTTTGTTGTTACATGACATTTTTTCGTTGGGTGCATGAACTGATAAAACATGAACAAGTGGGCAGTTGCAATGCAATTGCAATAATTGATTAATTGCATTTTTTTAATGATTATATTTGTTCGTGCTAATAAATTAGCAATTTGTTTCCGAATGGGTTCTCTCCTTTAAAATTCTGACTTCACTATTCTCTTCTTCTATTTTTTCATGTCATCGTACCAACATCAGTTGAAATGCTATCAAAATTCTACGTATTATTTCGTTCTGTCAAATAATTCTACATTCAGACCGTCTCAAGACTCGAATTCGTTTTCAATCCGAGTTTAATCAAAGGAAAAATTTACCCCCTGCAGACCATCGAGTTAAACTTTACATTATTATGCAGATATGGCGGATAGAGGTAAACTATTCCTTATAAGTGAATCATGTTCTTCGAAATAAATATGTGGGTTTATGAATTTGTGAAGAAAATCCTGCAATAAACCGAAAAAATTTAAATGATGACTTTCATTCCATCATTGCACGGAGAAATTATTTGGTGAATTTCACCAACTAGTTGTTGAAATTTAACAACTATTTATTAAATTTTCAATAAACTTTCGGCGATTTATTTGATGCACCAAATTTAACAAGGAATAGTAGATTATTGCGAAAATATCTTCTAGGGGAGACATTGATGGATTGTCAAGATATAAATAATAGCAGGATTGTTTCCAAATGTATACATGCCCTCACCATTTAGTTTGCTGGCAAAATGGATTGCATGAAATTGGAAAATCTCTTATGAATTTCAATTAATTAGTTGGTAATTCATTTTTTCAATAAGTAGTTGGTGAAATTCATCAAATAATTTTCTCCGAGTGCACATTCTGAGACTAAAGCATCTCCACGGAACGATTCCAAAGAAAACAGCTCCACCCCATTATTGATTGATAATCCCCCCAACTATTTCAAAAATAAATCCACTCCGTGGCTTCCCTCGCAAAAGCCGAAAAAAACTTTCCAAAGAAATAACATAAATCTCGAAATTCAGTACAAAACTATAACACTAGCACGACTCTGTTGTTTCTTAACCCCAGAGCAACTAAACTTGGGAGGGAAAAGTGGCCTGGATACTTCAGGGAAGGTTGGCGCGTGTCTTATCTCTTGCCTCGTATGTGTCGAATCTTTTTCGGTACGCGATACTGTGAACTGCTGAGACGTTGGATATTGGAAGAACTTTGACTCCCCGACTATTCTTCCGTGTTTCTCAACTCCGGATTCTTGGGATTAGTGGAAACTTACCCCCCAAACCCCCACCTCTCAGTGGAATCTCACATAGCAGACAGTTCAAAGGCCTCGCAATATTACTGGCACAAACCGTAGACTGATTAGTTTAATAATTGTGCCAACTTCAGGTGATGAATTCCGCCCAGTTTATCCCTGAAATTTAATTAATGTAATTAAGATTAAGTTATTCATAGTATGTTATGGTGTAGTGTAGGATAGGGAGAGAGGGGGGGAGAGGCTTGAAAATGTTTCTGAACTTTAACTTGCGCAGGTGTGATGAGAGTCCCCAGTCTGGACCCCAGGACCACGTTGCTAGAAATTACGCCCGGAGGCAATTAGATGCTTAGCTGGTCTGGATGTGTATAAGAACGAACTGTTCCGATGGCTCCCCAGTCGGGAGGTAAAAAATATTCTGGGGAATCTTGTGGTCTGGGCGAGGGACACACAAGGACAGAACAGTAAAAACTTGGATGACGAGTATAAGAGACACTGTGGACAGGGAGTTGAGGACGGGCGTTGCCGGAACGAAGGACTCGCTGGTATGTCGACTGATCCCCTCTGACGAGGAAAAAGTTTATATTTAATTAATGTAATTGGAATATCTCAGTCATTATTTCATTACTTGGAATGAGTTTTTGTGGGGCGGAGGGGATGCGCGGAATGCCGGGGTAATTGATGGTCAGATTTTCGCTGAATTACTTCATTCGGAGATGCAATTGGTTGGGTGGCCAATTATGGGGTAATCGTTAGGTGGGGGGAGGCAAACCGTCGGATTTGATGGTTTTGATTTGCAGTTGAATTAGTTCTTTAAGACAATTTGTTGTTTTACGGTGAATAAATATTCATTAATTGCTGAATGGAATTTCTCAATTTATTTGGGTTTTCAATACAAACATGAATAAAACGTGAATAATTGATAATTCAAAAATTTATAAGTTTTCTTAATTTCTAAATTCTTAGTTTCTATCACTTCTTATGGAATACTTGTAAAATTTACAGTTTCATTGATTTTTCCATAGAATTTTGAACTATCAATAACTAAATACCTTGAAATTTCAGAGAAACTACGATGAAAGAAATTTTGCGCGAAATTTCTACCACAGCTTTTATGCGGAAAGTCTGAAGTTCTAAAGTTGTGAGCAGCAATAAGACAAGAATTCCTTAGCTATCTTGAATTTTCAATGAACACATGAATATTAAGTATCAATCATTTCAGAAATTTCATTTCATTGAAAATTTTTCAATTTATTCACCTAAATTTTCCTAATTTCTATTAATTTTCATGGAATGACTGACCGGAAATGCAGTTTCCATAGTTTTTTTCCATAAAATTTTGCATTTTCAATAACTAAATGTCTTGAAATTCCAGTGGAACTACAATGCCATAAAAAATTCCACAAAGTATACCGGAAATTGAATTCAAAAAAGTAATTTGAATGACGCTGAATATTCACGATTTTTCCCAAATATTTCCTCAAGCAACTAATTGACAAATTTGATGAATGAAAATGCTGTGGTCTATACCAAACCGTAAAAGATACATGAATTATCTTAAAATCAGTCAAATTTTAAAACTATTTTGGTACGGTCCTCACCAAATACACGCATAAACCCGAAGCCGCGATTAATTCATCCACCCCTCACCCCTCTCATTATTTCCCCCGATGAATTACTCATAATTTCCAAACCCCAAAGGAGGCCTCTCCCCCCAATCCCCCAAGATTCCCAACAAAATGAGAAATACGATGTCAAGCATCAAGCCCCCGCAGAAGCATGCGGAGTATCAACTCCGTACAAGTCAGACATGCGAGAGTTTCACCATTCCAAAGTTATCCAAGAAAACGTGGAAACAGAAGAGCAAGACTGAGAGTCCCCCCCCAGACTCCGGTAGATGTTGGGCTGTTGAAATATTAAAATAAACTGTGGCGGGTTGAGGGTTGTTGAAGGGGGTGGGCTGCACCTTGGGCGTGCACCAAGCGGCAATGTCCTGTTGGGTGATGTAGAGCAGACTCGTGGCGCTATGTACACGGCTTGTGGAGTAACACACATTGCCGGGTAAAATTGGGCATTCGTCGTCAGTGGAACGGCGAGAGAAAGCCCGAGAGAATGAGGTGCAATAGGGCGAAGGGATGGCGAGGGGGGAGGGAGAGGAATACAGGGAGAATATGAGAGAGGGTGAAAAGTCGTTTACTATACATGGTGAAGGTACATGCCCGTACACATCCTCACTCTTTCATAAAATTAACCTGTCTACAGTGAGACATACAATTTCACCAGCGGTATGATCATAACCATCACCAGTGGGAATTCCAGATATCAGACGGTAGGTTCTCCCTTGTGACTTTATGAAGATGTAGGGGGGGGGGTTTCCTTGCCAACAGTTTTCCATTCGTTCCTTCCATGCACGTGTAGTTATGAAGCATCAGTCGAATTGTGAAAAAGGAGAAATAAGGGAGATAGGAGGGCTGCGGTGAATTTCACCGTGGCAGGAGAGGGTGGGAAGGGTCCCTTGGCTCTCTGAGATATGAGAGGCTATTCAGGGTGGATTGACGTTATTATTATGTATTATCTGTTGGAATCTGCGGGAGAGGGGTAGGTATGAATTATTTATGGTTTTTCGGGGGGAATTCATGGGTGGATTAATTTTTGATGGAGGGGGGAGGTTAATAGGGGCTATTTGATATTTTTGGTGATTGGAGAGTTGGTGCGACAGCACATTCGGCAATTCATACCACACTGTTGAAAATTTTTTGAGATTTCAGGGGAAATGGGGGAGTAATTCTCGTGAGAGTGATATTGAGGGTGTTTTAGGAGAAAATGGTTACGGAATTTCATGCTTTAGGGGGAATTCAAGGAAATTCATGAGTTTTCAGTGGTAGTGAGACGGAACTTCACAACTTGGGTGAATTTTCAATGGAACGTGCATATTGAGAAATAAAATGACATGAATTTTCCTGATTTTTCGATTTTTCGCGAAATAATTGAACTGAAAAATCAAATATTTTATCGATTTTTAGATCATTTTCAATCGCAAGATTTGATGAAATTTCAGTGGAAATTAAACATGATAAAAATTTACGGGATTTGACACGGAAAATTCAGACGAAAACTGTGGTATTGGCACAACTAAATAATTTCGAAGGGATAATTTTTTTTGGGAAAAAAAATTATTTCTTCAATGTATTCTGTCTATGGGATAAACCTATGAAGTTCTCTCAAATAAAATGATTGTCGCCCAATAGATTATATTTCTTCCTGATCACGAAAAAAAATTTATTTTTGTGAAATATATTAAATTTCCTTCTTCAAACAAGTTGGTTAACTTCACTCAAAAAAATCTGTTCCACGCCATCAAATATTCTCACGTGAAAAACATAGTTTGTCAGCAGAGCAAATTTTTTCTCTCATTGTAACACTTCTAATATGAAAATACTTGAACTACTGAGAATTAAAAAATTCAGAAAATACATTGAACATTTTCAACAAAGAAAGGTTAGTCTGCGTCTCTCAGACATGACAAAAAAAAAGTTGTTGAATCCCACCCGTTTCTCTTAACCATCAAATAAAAAGGAAAAAATATATCTTTAACGAATGGAAAATATTCAGAACTATTGAGCGTACGCCTGGAATACCGTAGGAACCAGGACACCGAAATATGTGAAACAATTCTCTGAATGGACCGGGCGGTGTCAGGGTTGCACCAAAGTAATCTAAAAGTGCAACACCACATGGCATTTGTTGGTCCAGGAATGACAAGTGGAAAGAGGCTGAGATGGATATTACAGCAGCGCTCTCTGACACGTATATTGTACATCCTGCACGGATGATAAAAGTACATGGGGCATATGAACGAGAGTAAAACAGGATAAAATGTATAATGTACAAATGTAAAATTTATGCTGTGAAAAGTCTCTCGATATTCCAGATTTCTCGGTCTCCCCTGTTTCACGTGTCTGATGTGCTGCCGGCGAATATTTTCATCGTGAAAAATTCATATTCACGTCGAGTAGAGGAAAAAACAGCGGAAAGAAAGCCATAAAACTGAAAAAAATATAAATAAAAAATCAAGCCAGACGTAGTGGGTACTCATCTCTTTTTTTTCCTATTTCCTTTTTTTTCAGCTCCAGTGAGCATCCAAGGCTTCAAGCAGAATCACTCAAATGTCTATTTATTACGCCTCAAGGGTATTATGGAGCTCTGAAGAAAAAAAAACGAGTGTCGTGTGCGCTTTTGAAAGCGCTAACAATGGAAAATGAGGAGAAAAAAGAAAAACCAACCAGTTCCACGTGCATGTTGATTTATGACTCCCAAGTGAAACAAACAAGCAAATACAACCGAGTGGTGTAAATTAGTACTGCAGCCCAGTGACAGAGGAGAGCGACATTGGTGCTGAGGGTAGAGAAACAGGACGATGGCCACAAAGGCTTTTTTGTTGTGCGTCACGTCGAGCCGAGTATTCTTTCAGCATAATTTTGAATGCCCTCGGTGCAATGATTTCTGGTGCATTAACCATTTCTTCAGTGAGTTTCACGTATTCTTCATTCTCTTTCAGTGCATCACGATACACCGCTCTGTCCCTATCCACCTCTCGGCGTTTCTTCTCCTCGTCGTACTGGCGCTGAGCTTGCAGTTGCTGTCCATAGTGCAGCGCCATTTGCCGCCTCCTTACGGCCTCAGCACGGCCATCAGCCGCCCCGACCTCAGCGTCCTTCCTCAAACAATAATTCTCCTCCTCCAGCCGCCTCTGCTCCTCCCTCGCACTCTCCCTCTTCAATCGCATCTGCTCATCCCTCTCCGCCAGAAAATTTTCCAAAATACGTTTGCGTCCCTCTCTGTAACGCTTCGATGCAAGATCACGTCTCGTCCCAGCATCCCTAGCTGATTCCTCAATAATTGCATTAACCTCAGCCGCCCGTTTCGCCTCCTCCACTCGTAAATCCTCAAGACTCCTCATGTACGCCATCATCTCCTGCCTCAAATGCTCGGTATTCTTTGCGATTTCCTCTCTCTCTTTCCTCAATTCCTCCTCATTGGCGACCTTGAGCATCCTCTCGACCTCGGCCTGCTGACTATTCTGCTCCGCAATACTCCTCCTCGCCACCATCAGCTGCTCCTCCAACTCCCCCTTAAGCCTCTCACGTTTCTCCCTCTCATGTGCCAAGTTACGTACTTCTTCAGCCCTCACCTCGTCCCACAAATGCTCCAATTCCAGTTTCTCTTGTTCACGTAATCTCTGCACTTGACCGGCCGATGATGATCTTCCAGCTATCTGCTGCTCCAGAATTAATCCAGTCGTTTTACCCACCATCATTCGTTTTCTCATCTCATCCTTCTCCCTCATCCTCTGATTCTCATTCTCCTTGAGCATTAACTTGTACCACAGTTCGTCAAGCTGTCTATCCTCCTTCCGCCGCGTCTCCTTCTCCAACATTTGAATCAAGTTGGAATACTTCACACCTCGTGCAATATCCCTTGAAATTCTTTCTCTTGTTTCCGGACAATTTTCCAAATGCTGCTGTCTCCGTTTGCTCGTTATCAGCTTCCTTCGATTCTCCTCCTCCTCTCGTTTTTTCATCTCAGCACGAATTCTTATTTCTTCTCGCTTGGCATCCTCACTGCTGTGTACCTGATTCACGACTTCTCGCATCAATTCACTGTCTTCCATCTCCAGCATGTGCCGTAGCTTCTCACGTCGTATATTGATGTCTTCCTCGTGTGCCGTCATACCTTTGGTAGCATGAAAACAATGAAGGGTCACTCACGTGAATGTAATCTAATCTGTACTTGTGACACTACCATGGAGAGATTACATGATTTATCACCCAACAACAGTTGCGTTTAACTGCTTCACATTGTGCAACGTTTATTACCTCATATTTCACGTAATTTCTAGTTTACCTCGATTTTGGACAGTTTCAATTGTGGAGAAGTTTGAAGTTCGGGGTAACGTGATCGTCTTGTTGTGAGGCGATCACAATCGGGATAAGCGCCTCGGGGAGTAATTCAATGCAAGTACGAGTGTAAGAATATTCAAGTGGTAGGTGTGTGTATCCGTAGTGTTTGAAGTAGCTCTACCCTTACGGTAAATTCAAAGATTATTGAAAACTGCAAACAAATTGCAGAAAACTCGATTATATTCGGAATCCTAATTTTTTTCTCAATTTAATTATCGTTTTGGTTTTTCAAAGAAGAAATGTTTAAAAATCAGGATTTAACCCTGTGTCTTATGTGAAAATCAACATTTCCATTGTAATCAAAGATTAAAATCTGAATATTTTTTCATTAGATGTGAAAAAATCAAGAATTTTTTTGACACCTCATAAAAAATAATCCACCGTTTTGCAAACAAGTTTTATTATTTATTTATAAGAGGGAAATGTTTGAAAAAATGTCAATATTTTGCGAAATTTAATTTACGTAATACTGACTGGGTATGAATTTTTTCAAATTTTTTTCCATGCAATTTAGTTGAAAAATTTAAAAACTGAAAATATCTAAACGTACAGCGTAGCCCGGTCGAAGGGTAGAGCTATTTTAAGGTGCTTGGATCTCGGGGATACCCAAGTTTATGATATTAGATTATCATTTATTTCTCATGTTTAAAATCAGTTATCAATCGCAGGAATAATTTTCACTACTTTCCGCGAAGAAATGCACTATTATTTCCGCAATTAATAATCACTTTAAATCAATTTATCATTATTCATGCAGTTTCCAATACAATAATTGAAATTCCTGATTATTTTGTTGATAACACAGAAAAACCTAAACCTTAAAATTTTATCAAATTACGTTTAAGGAATAGTTTTTTACGCTTTCCAAAGCGTATTTTATGCTTGAAGATGAACCTTCAATTATGATCAACATGGCTGTAAATTACGATAATTTTTACCGTATTTTATGTTTACATATCTGCAATCAATGATGAAGAAGAAAAAAGATATTTTCTTTTAAATTACGCATCATTAAATTATTAAATTAGCTTCTGTTGTGATCGCAATTTACGATTTCTTACGCGTGACATACGCTCAGTAGAACGTAAAAAATGCTTTGTTTAGGCGTAATTTACGTTCTCATTTTGACCGTATGGAAAAACAACACCAGACATATCGGCGTTAAGCATAAATTACGTATAGCAAAACGTAATTTACGTGTAGATTTTTCTGCGTGCACATCTCTCAATCACAATTGACAATCAACACTCATTCATCAATAATTTTCACAATATCACAAAAAGTAATGATTATTGCCGATCTGTTGGATATCCTCAATAAAAACCAAGTGATTTACTACAACACACCAAAATCATTTTTTACAGTGGAAACAGTAATGGAGAACCATATCTGTTGAACGTAGAAAAAATTGCGAGTCTGTAAATAGAAAGTGTTAGAATAAAAGTAAAATTTAATTTGACAAGAGTGAAAATTCAAGATCAAGATAAATCAAATTTCAAAGTTGTCTCGGTATGGTCTTCACTGATAGACAGAATTAGTTATTGTTGACGAAGGGATTTGGTTGGAGACGAGAGTCTATTTGGTCCCACCAAATGTTCATTCGTTAATAGTTAACGAATGAATATTTAAGAAGCCTTGTTTGACTCGACTTTCACCTGTCAAGTGAACCATTCATTAACTATTAACGAATATTTATTTGGTCATATTCAACTCTACCACTCGTTAATAGTTAATCTCGTTCGCAATAAATGAATCATTCTATCACTGTTCGATTACAATGTTCCCACTGTAATTTTAAATTCTATATTCTCTCCGTGCGCTCGACATAAAAATAAAATACCTTGTTCAACAAACTCCCGAATTCTGTTGAGTGTAATCATCTTATCAGTTCTCTCCTCAAACTCCCGCATCTTGATAAAGTTCTGCAATTCTCTCTCCTCAATGCGCATAGCCTCGTCGTTGCCTCTTTCATCGTTCGTGGGGATAATTGAAGTGCCAGTGGCTCTCGGTCGAACATTTCTCCCAGTCTCGGGTGCATGTTGAACAACAGGACGATTAACATCACCATATTGATGCTGTTGAACGGCACGACCTTTGACAGTCCTCGTTTGCTGTTGTATTTTGTGACCAATTGCTCTCTCCTGCAGTCTGTATCCAATGGCTGCATTAGCAGTGCCAACAACATCCTGGGATTTACGAACTGGAATATTTGCTTGACGTGCAATCGGTGAGCATATTGGTAAAATACTCATCGTTATTTGACTCTTTAATTAGGCGAACTAACATCGGCGCTGAGTAAGTCCCAAGGAAAATGGTTTCTATTGTTTCAGTGCGAGCCTATGACCGAGGTTTAACACAACCACGAGAATTAATCCTGAATAGAGAGATGAGTGAAGGCTTTCAGGTGGTCTATAACCTGCGTTCAATAAGTGCGTGTTTACTATAGCCATGACAACCGAGGAATGAGACCCGAATGTATTGAAGATACTACGGTTATTGGACAATTTGATGATTCTTCAGTCGTGGAATCTATACTATACATTGCTAGAAATTTTTTGAAATCTCTTGGAAGATATTATAGTAAATCTCATGAGAAGAGTGATCATTGAATCGGATTTAGGGAAAAAACGGTTATGAAATTTCAAGTTTTAAGTAGAATTCACGGAAATTCATGAGTTTGAGAGAATTCATGGGAATGAGATAAAAATTTCACAACTTGATTGAATTCTCAGTGAAACATGAGTATTTAGAAACAAAATGACATGAATTTTCAATTTTTCCTTGAATTTTTAGAATAATTGAACTAAAAAATCAAGTATTTTATTGATTTCCAGATCGTTTGAACCGAAAATCAATGGAATATTTGATTTCTCAATGACAAGGTTTCCTGAAATTTCAGTGCAACTTAACCACGATAAAAATTTCCGGAATATGGCACGGAGAATCCAAGTGAAAATTTTTAACAGTGTCTACGAAGAAATAAAAGTTTTGATTTGCTGGGATCTATTAGCAATTGGCGATGCTGGACACCGACTAGAATTACCCCGATTATCAGTGATTTTTTCTAGAAATCAATAAAATACTTGATTTTTCCGTTCAATTATTCTGTGAAAATTCAGAAAAATCGGGAAAATTCAGGGAAAGATTGAAAATTCATTTCATTTTGTTTAAAAATATTCATATTCCCCTAAAAATGCAATCATTCCGTATTCTCATGAGGTTTACCACAATATCTTCCACGAAATGTCAAAAAATTCCAAACAGTCTATAACTTTAAATTACAAACAACCTACTAACTCAATAAATCAATTCCCATCCATATTGTGTTAAAAATTCAAATAATTGATCGAAAAAACGTCGAACAAATACCTTTTGAACCAAACAATGAGACCCCCTCCCGCCCCTTGATTTTCCCACCTGAAATATGAACTTGACGTCAACCCTGCGACATATTGGCAACACTCATCGCTACATGAATCCTAAGTAAAATAACCCAACGCCGGGAATTCGTAAATCCAAGGCAAACCGTTTGAACAGTTTCGGGTCAAGCGTATGACAGAGAGGTTCAGCAAAACCACAACAACTATTCCCGGCCAGTAGTCGAGAGAGGTATGAGCGAATGCTTCCAAGTCACAGTGTAACCAGTGTTCAATAAGTACGTGTTTACTGTAACCATGACAACGAGGCAACAACTCTCCCTATATATTGAACAAACTACGGTAATTAGACAATTTGATGGTTCTTCGCTCGTTGAATGCGGTTTTAAGCGCACCAGGGCCACTACTTCACCGCATTCTAGTATACACATACGTAATTTTCCCAACACTGTAATGCCCAGATAAACGACTATTTCCCCAGTACTGTCACTGGATTGAAATTTTCACGGGCAATTAGGAGTCTACCATTAGTTGGAGTAGAATGATTCTCCGACAATGTTATTGGAGGAGTGAATGGGGTGGGGGAATGCTGAAGGGCTTCGTTTCGGTTGGTAAAAGCCAGGGGACTCCACGATTGCCTCCGGGTCGCTAAACAAAGTTTGTTTAAGCTAAACCGCAGTGCGTGGCGGACTTGACAGTGTTTGATTTCACCGAGAGAACGTCGCGCTTTACTATCACAAGTTTAGTACGTACGTGGCGGTGGAGAATTTCGGAATAAAATACAGATACTGCTGTAGTTATTGGGACTCGGTGGAGAATGAAGGAGTGTACTCCGGGGGTTAACTGTGTGGTTGTGTGTGTTCGGCGGGGGAGGGGGAAGGGGGGG
>NW_021680499.1:601796-604231 GCF_001412515.2 Diachasma alloeum | reverse complement strand
GGGTGGAAGAGAGGTGAGGTTCTACCGGAAGCCAAAGCGGTGAACGTTATCCGCCTAGTCCAACGTCCAATGACTCAACTGCCTCGGGGCTATTCTCAAGCGACGTCGTTCGAAACTGTAATTTCCGGGAAAATCGCCGGACGACGATGAGCCGCGGGCCACTACACACTGGGTACCGGGGGCTCTTTGTGCAAATGTTGACTGTCTTCTCGTACGTGCAACGGCTCGATTCATGGTCCCTACATTGTTTTTCTATAGTCCATTACGACAATGATAATGCAGTGGGTTTTTTTAGGAAGGAGAGGAAAAAGTTAATCGAGGATGGGAGGGAGTGGATGGGTTTTGAAGGCTGTTGTCTGCAGGTTTGTCGTTGTTTGATGGTGGAAATGATTGACGTTTTGGAAATGATTGGCGTTTTGGAGGGTTTTGTTTTTTGATGGAAACTGGAATTTTATAGGTGGGAGGAGTGTCTAAAAGATCGAGATTTAGTTTGATTTTAGGCGGACGAGCGTGTGAAATTTGATGTTTTAGGTGAAGTGAAAGGGAAATTTGACATGAGAAGTGATATTCATTGTCGAATTTATTGCGGAAGTTTGTAGTTTAGTTGAGTTGAAATTTTTTAGACAGAGACAAAAAAGTTTTGATTTCTTTGTAATTTGTGGGCATCCATTACCAAATGTCAGTGATAAAAGTTACTGATAATTTTCTTGAAAATCAGTGACATGTCCCTGAAATTCAAAATTTGTTCATCTCTGTGTACCAGAAATGCCATTTGTTAACAATTTTCGGAATTCAACAAAAAAAGTCGATGTCATATTCATTGTCCCATTTCCATTTGTCCGTTGAACAACTTTGAATTTTTCTCAAAATTTCAATTAATAAAATGATTTTTCCGCTTTTTTAACGGAAATTGCTTAATTTCATGCCTTCCCAACATTAATTTCAGAATATTTTAACCTCGAATGAGCCCAATCTATTAAAATTAATGAAATACATTATTTTCTGGAGATGAGAAAAGGTTTCTATAAATTAGAAACATCTATGTTGGAACCCCCAATTTCTACAAAATATTTTTTCCTCTAGAAACAAGGATTCTTTCTTCTCCGTGATATATTTCACCCCTTTTTGCGAGGCTTTTCTCAGAATTTTTTTTTATCGTCGAGGGAACATCGGGGGTTTCTTTGAAAAAAATGGAGCCGTAAACACGCGTGTTTAATGGTGCACCTAAGCACAAGGTAAAAGCACCGTCGAGGCGACACTTGACTTACATTTTTTCAGCCCCTGAAATTTTTTCTCTCTTCGGTCTAATACACTACGGTTTTTATTTCTCCACCGTTGGAAATCCCGTCTACACTACCCGAGGGCGTTGTTTCGACGATCGTGAATCACCCAGGCTAGGGTTAACTCTCAACGCACTACTATATTTTCCCGAAAAGCAAACATAATAAGTCTAGCTCTTTTCCTGCCAGTTTTCATCCTTCACCTTTTGTATGTTCTCTCTTGGTTTATTTTCAAGATATTTTTCCACTCGTGGAACACTCACACATACAGCGATGGGGAGAACTGGAAAGGGTTCACGCGGGAGAGAGGACGTGGTCGAGCGCCCTCCAGTGGACAGTCGAGGAATGGGTTCAAATAATGAAAGCCCCCACTGTACCCAACCGACAAAGGGACTTTATGAAGCTCGTATATACGTGCTGCGGTTGCTTCTCGAAATTTCCCCGACTCTTGTGAAATTTCCAACGGTACTCGCATTGCATACCTCCTGTCCCCGTAGTACCGCCCAGTCGCTTGGGTTATACATGTACTCAACACTGAAATGTCATTGTAACCCCCTGTTCATGCCTTTTTCCCCATTTAGAAAAGCCTATGTCGTGCATGAACTTTGAGAGAGAATTATTGAAAACCTGGAGTTATTGTGGAGCGAAATTAGTTCAGGATTTTTTTGAATCTATATCGAGGGGGAAAATGTTAGAAGAATAGTGAATGGTGAAACTTCGTCGTTTAGAATTCATGATTTGATGGATAAATCAGTGGAAATTGGAAATTTGAGTTCAATTAACCCTTAAATTGATCAAAATTCACATGAAGTGGGGTAATTCATGTTCTCCTGCCCCTCAAAATTAGGAATCTCATTAAGGATATCTAACTACTTTGGCTAATTTCCAAATTAACTCTTCTTTTTGGGCTCAAATGAAACAGCGAGTCTCGAAATGGCGTGCAAATGTCTCTAAAGACGGTTTTGAATCAGGGGAGACTCCTAGACCCCACTGGACAATGTTGTCACAACTCTGCTTTTCAATTGAAAACAGACATCATCTTTAGAGACATTTGTCATGTTTAGAGGCCCTAGCACGCCATTTCTCGACCCGCTCTTTCATTTGAGCCCAAAAAAACATTCATATCTTGTCTGACATCGTTGCTACAAACTCGGG